>NW_004525008.1:260014-267721 GCF_000260255.1 Octodon degus
GATAAGGTCCTTTTATACCTAGTTTCTTCAGAGTTTTTATCCTGAACCAATGTTGGATTTTGTCAATGAATTTTTCTGCATCTATTGAGCTAATCGTGTGATTTTTTTTTTCTCCTTGCTTCTGTTTATGTGACGCATTACATTTTTTGATTTATATTCATTGAACCATCCTTTCATTCCTGGAAGGAAGTCTACTTGGTCATGATGTATAACCTTTTTGATGATTTTTGCACTCTGTATGCCAGTACTTTGTTGAGGATTTTTGCATCTATGTTCATTAACGATATTGGCCCATGACTGTCTTTTACAGTTAGGCTCCTGCCTGGATCTGGATCAGAGTAATGCTTGCTTCCAAGAATGATGCTGTAAGGGAGGTAAGTACTCACTTCCTTTCAGTTCCTTTAAAAAGCTTGAGGAATATTGGCATTAGATCTTCCCTGAAGATCTTGTAGAATTCAGCAGTGAATCCACTAGGACCTGGCCTTTACTTTGTTGGCAAGTTTTTTGTTACTGCTTCAATTTCATTACCTGTCATTCAATTATTTGTATCTTTTTTAAAAAATTTTATTTATTTATGTGTGTGTGTGTGTGTGTGTGTGTGTGTGTGTGTGTGGCCAGCTCAGTCCACCAGGGGGCGGGGCTGGCTGGCATGTGGGGCTGGGGGATTGAACTGCAGTCCCTGTGCTTTGCTAAGCTTGTTCTAAGTAGGTGCTTTAGACCACTGAGCCATCTCACTATCCCTTATTTGTATCTTTTAATAATCCTCTTTAGAATGTTAAAAAATTCTCCAATTTACTGAAATGCAGGTTTCAAAGTAGATGCCAATAATCTGAATTTTGGCAGTGTCCTTTGTCATTTCACTTCTAATTGCATTTATTTGGGTCTTTTTTGTTGTTGTTGTTGTTTTGTTTTTGTACCAGGGACTGAACTCAGTACCTTGTGCCTGCCAGACAAGCACTTATTCCACTGAGCTAGCTCCCCAGCCCCCTCTTTTGATTAGTTTTGTTAACCGTTTGTCTATTTGTTTGATTCTTTCAAAGAAGCATCTCTTCAATTCATTGATTCTTTGTATTTTCCTTTAGTCTGAATTTCTTTAATTTCTGATTTGTTGTCCCTGTTCGACACCAAGTATTCCTGGGAAGGATGCCCCCTTAGAGGAATCAATCACATGGACATTGATGGGATCTTATTCTTTTTGAGTGTTGTCACCTTTGAGTGTCTGAGACTGGATAATTTACACAGAAAAGAAATTTTTTCTCAGTCTTCAGTGCTCTCAGTGTCTGCAGTGTGCCAGAGGCTGTGAAGTCTGAGATCCAGGGGCCATAGCTGTTAAAGCTCTTCTGGCTGCTTCTTAATATATTAGATGGTATCACAAGGTGACAGAAAAGAAGGAAATGATCTTGGGCACTGATACATGAGGGAAGGCTTTCCCTCATGGCCTCACATACCTCTAATTACCTTCCAAAGACCTTTACTTTTGTAATGTTAGGAATACCTGAACAAGTGGATAATCCCAGCACTCTGGGGAGGCTGAGGTGGAAGGATCACAAGTCCAAGCCTAGCAATAGCAACTTAATGACTTCAGAAGACTTTCTTTCAAAATAATCACTAAAATAAGCTGACAGTACACTTAGGGGCCAGGGAGATGGCTCAGTGGAATAAGTGCTTCCCTGGCAAGCTCAAGTGCCTGAGTTCAATTCCTGGTTCTGAAAAAAAAAAAAATTAAAATAAGCTGACAGTGTAGCTAAGTGTGAAGCCTTAGATTCAAACCCCAGTATCACAAAAATAAATCAATACTATCAATATGTGAATTTTGGGATTAAGTTTTGAACCCATGAAATTTAGGGGCACATTCATGCCCCAGCATATGGATGGACAGGTGCCTCTCCTTTCTTCAAGGGCAGCTATGGACCGTATCCCGGGTCTTCCTTCCTTGGATACTGCCAAGAAGGAGGAAAGGAACAAAATATAAAGCTGAGGAAGCTAAGGACAAACTAATCTATTCACATGTTTTTGGCCAAGCAGAACCTGTTGCGAGTGACATCCTCTGGATTTGTCATGAGCTGTCATTCTCTGCCTAGCCTCTCCCCAGCACACACAATATGACTCAACCCATTCTTCCTGCCTGTGGGAGGAGAAGGTCTATTTTCACAAGCTGTGTGCTTGGTGGCAGAGGCAAGGCTCTATGTCCACCACAGGAAAAAGTGCAAGTAAAATGTTCAGTGTTTAACTGCAGGTTTGTGCTTGAAGCAGCGAGGAAGACATTCAACTCTGTAGACCCACAGCTTTCTGTGTTCCTCATTGTCCTAGACAGACCCTTGCCCCTCACTTCTGGACTTGGCCACATGGACAGCATGGACTTCACACTCTCCAGGGGAACAAAACATGTTTTTCTGGCCTGCATTGGGGTAGAGGAGGGGACACATCCCACTTTAGAGGCCCTACATCCTGTCATGGCTCCAGATTGCCTCAAGAAATTCAAAAGGAGGCTTCCTAGACATCTCAGTGGACTAAAGCACCTGCTTAGGCAGGCACAAGGACAGGGGTTTGATCCCCAGCATGCTGTGCCAGCCCCTGAGATGGCAACTGAGCCTGGGCATGGTGGCATGTGCCTGTAATCTCAGAAGTTGGGAGGCTGAAAACAGGAAATCACTGTGAGTCCAGTCTGTGTAGTGAGATCCTGTAGACTCTGTACTAAATGCATAAATAAAATAAAATAAAAAGAAATTCAAAAGGAGTCACTGGATGTGGGAGCACAAGTTGTTATCCCAATTGCTCTTTGAGGCTGAAGCAGGAGGACTGCAAATTCAAGTTCTGCCCGGGCAACTTAGCAATTACCCAAGACTGTCTCAAAACAAAAACTAGGAAGTGCTGGGAAGTGGAAGACTTGGGTTCAGTCCTCTGTACCAGGGGAATAGGTAATGCAAAAGGAACTGCTTTGGGCAACTGGTGACTGTTTTCACAGCAAGTCTTTCCTTTAACCAAAAGGAATAAAATAAATTTTATTGATTGATTGATTGATTGATTGATTGATTGATTGAAACAGGGTCTTACTACCTGGTTCAGGCTGGCCTTCTGTTCACTTTTGTAGCCCTCAGGTTGATCTCAAATTCTAGAGATCCTCCTGCCTCAACCTCCTGAGTGCTAGGGGGGTTCTGGGGCCAGCAGGGTACAACACCCAGGTTTCTGGGACCAGAATGGCATGCAGGTCCGGGAATCAAACTCGGGACCTTGTACTTGCTAGTTAGGTGCTTATGCCTCTGAGCTATCTCCTCAGTCCTGAAATAAATTTCTTAAATAAAATAACTTAGGGGCCTTCCAGATGGCTCAGTAAATTAAAATCCCTGCTTAGGCAGACACAGGGACAGGGGTTTGATTCCTGGCATGTCATGCCAGCCTTGCCCCCAGGACACACTGAGATGGCGAATGAGACTGAGCATGGAGGTGCATGCCTATAATCCCAGCGCTTGGGAGGCTGAAAACAGGAGAATCACTGTGAGTCTGATCTGTGTGGTGTGACCCTGTAGACACTACTGAATACAAAACAAAACAAAAACAAACAAACAAACAAACAAACAAAACCACTTTGACCAGGTCTATCCTTGCATGGGAATTTGAGATCTCTGATAGTTGGGGTAAAAGAAGTCACTGATCTCATTAGTGGGTCAGGGAACAATAAGTTCAGCTGGCTTATTATTATCTTAGCTATCTGCTGAGTGAATAAAAGGCAAGCATCATGGAGGTAGATGGTCTTCAAACAGAGAGCCCCTTCATGGGGTGCTTATAGCCTGAGACTCTGGGGCCATCAGGGCAGGACCTCAGAACAAGTGGAATGAAGGGGGTCAGTGCTGGAGGGTAGGAGGCCATGCAGACCTGGGCTGGAGTTTATTTACTTTGTCTTCCTGAAAAGTGGGGGCCTCGATGCCACAAGTCCTGGGTTTTCTTTTCCTCAGTTTCCCGGTAGAAATTTTCCCAGTAGAATCTGAGCTTTTGAAAGTGACACTGGAGAAGACTGTGTCCCTGATACCTCATGCCCAGATGTGCCCGTGTGCTGAGGGTGGAGCCAGACAAGCTTCACCCTGCATCCTTTTTTTTTTTTTAATATATATAGTGCAGGGTCTACAGGGCCTCATGACACAGCTCAGACTCGTAGTGATCCTTCTGTTTTCAGCCTCCCAAGTGCTGTGATTATAGGGGTGCGCCACCACGCCCAGTCTCAGTCGCTGGCTCCGTGCACCCTGGGTGTGGGGCCAGCACAGCACACAGGGAATCAAAACCTGGTCCCTGCGTCTGCCTAAGCAGATACCTTAGTCCACTGAGCTATCTGGCTGGGCCTAACCTGCGTTCTGCCAGCTCCTGTCCACATGCTGGGCATGATGGCAGCAAGCCACAGCCTCTGCAGAGAGGAGGCCGCAGGCCCATGGGCCCTCGACATGCCATGGGCTCCCGACATGCCCACAGGACACCCATGGACACACTGTTTTTGAAATAGCTGGCACCTTGCTGATAGTTTTTGCGTCTCTTTTGTTGAGGTCCCAACTCTGCTTAATCACTGCTTAGGAATCTACTTCAAATATTCAGACCTCAGTGTCTGCCAAAGAGTGGGTTTGGCCACGACAGGAAAACAGGCAAAGGCTTAAAAGTTAATCAAGCTGGAAGAAAACAGCTTTTTATGTTTTCAGGGGCCATTCCCAGGGTCCCTGCTCCCAGCTACCTCTGGATCAGATCAAGGAAGTTCCGTGGTGACAGGGCAGAGCCTCTCCTTGCGTTGGAGCAGCTTGATTAAGTTTCTGGAAACCCACAAGAAGCACAAGGGAGTTTCTGGGAGATGTTATTAGAGTGGATGAACTGTTTTCCTTAGCAACCCCAGGGAGCCTGGTCACATGCTTACTCCTGGCATTAAGGACAGCGAGCAAGCTTGCAGATTCCTCTGTCACCGGACAATGATCTCTCAAACACAGAGTGTGTACCGGCCCATAGCCTGGGCTCTGGGGGCCTGGCAGGGAACAAGGCAACCACTTCTTCTTGAACGTCTTACATTTCAAGGGAGATATGGATGAGGGGGTAGAAATTAAAAGGTAATGTGAACCCGTGCTGAAAAACAAAGAAAAGTGATGGCATAGAGCGGGAGTCTTTCCAGCGGGGCAGCCCTGCAGCGGAGGCAGCCTTTGCCCACCAAGAGGAAGCCCAGGCAGGACAGTGGAGAACGTCATTTTCAGATTCTCAGCTATTGTGTGTTATCTCCTATGACAGCTCTGCTTTGTGTTGTTCCAGGTTGCTGTAGAAAGACCAACTTCTCCATCATGCTTCATTCAATGAATGTGCTCTCATAATTTAGATCTGAGGTCTCACTCTGTGTTCAGAGGTGGGGCTTTGGGAAGGCAGCTGGATCATGAGGCGCTGTGGCCATGAGGGAGTGCATCCGCTGGGGAGTTCATGGCTGAACACGCTGCTAGGAGGGAGGGCCGTACTGGAGGAGGGCTAGGGCATTGCAGCTCTGCAGGGGAGGATCCGGCCTCCTCCTCCTCTCTCTGCTTCCCGGTGGCCACAGGTTGGGCAACTGTCCTGCGCCAGGCCTTTCCTCCACGACACTTGTGCCTTGGAGCCAGCCAACCGTAGACTGTCTGAACCCAGAGGAAACTGTGCGAAATAAGCCTCGCCTTTAGGTTGTGAGTGGGTATTTGCTCTCGGTGACAGAAGAGTGACTATCATACCTGCTAAATGCACATGAGGGGCAATCCGGAATGTTGATCTATGCCAGGGTTTACAGATGTTTAGGGTGCTTCCTCCAAGAGTTCAGATATAGAAACTGAACTCCCATTGTGAAGTAGAAAGAGGTTGGACCCTTAATCCTACAAGGTTATCAAACAATAAGGTCATCAGCTAAAGCCTGATGGTTAAATTCTGGCAGCTTTAAGAAACAAGAAGAGATGAGAAGATACGACACAACACACACACACACACACACACTCTCTCTCTCTCTCTCTCATACACATACTCTTATACTCACACAGTCACACACACACACACTCACCTACCCCCACCCACACACTCTCACACACACTCTTACACTCACTCACAGAGTCACACACACTCACCCAGTCATCCACTCACACACACACATGCACACCCCCCCACTCTTACACACACTCACAGTCTCACACTCACATTCACCTACACTCACACAGTCAGCCACTCACAGACTCTCACACACACTCACACCCACCCACCCACACACTCACACACACTGTTACACTCAGTCTTCATCCATACTCACAGTCAAACACTCACCCTCACACCCACACCCACCCATACACTCACACACACTCTCACACACGCTCACATATACTCACACACACACACACACACACACACACACACACACACACTCGCAAGCATGTGTGCCCTTCCTGTGTTGCTCTGTGATGCCCTGCCCCGCCCGGGGACTTTGCTCGTGGAAGCCATTACCAGATGCAGCTCCTTGAACCGTCTCTCTTCAGAACTGCGAAGAGCACAAGCTAAAGCTCTTTTCATTAATATTCACCCAGGCTGCGAGTGTGTGTCATTGACAACAGAGAATGTACAGCCTGCCTCGTGCAAAGCTCCCAGTTCACCGGGGACCTTTGTGTATTTCCAGACCATGTAGCTGTTTGTTAATGTGAGATCCAGCTTTGCAGTGGGCTATGTAGCCCCAGATTGAGCTCTTCTGAGGCCAGATGGGAGAGTAACGCAATCCTAAACTTGGGCTTTGTCCTCCTCTAAACCTGGCCCTGGCCTGGTGTACTTGGCTGCTAAAGGAGATCTCTGCTGGCCAAAGGGAAGAGGGCAAGCTGGAGGCTGCAGGACCTGGCTCCACACGGGGGACAACACGGGCGCCAGCTCTGTGCCTTGCCTGCGTATCCACTGCAGGCTTCTCAAGGAAATGCACAGTAACATGCTAGCAAATACGAAACAACCAAGACTCGGGGCAAAGAAAGTCTGATTTGGTCGGCTGACTTGACAAGGACTGGTTTTACTGATCAGGTGTCGTGGGAGAGATTTCCCATTAATTCAGTGAGCAAAAAGCTTGCTGGGTCGTGCTCCAAGGGTTTTGTGAAGATAAATGAAAAGCGCGAGGGAAGATAGAAATCAGTGTACTTCACTGCATTTGCCGAGGCCCCTTGAAATGAGAAATGTTTTCCTTTTCCCAACCAGTTTTGAGTGAATCCAATAAAATGAAATGCTCTAAGTTTCATAACAAGTAATCAGTTGTCACTTAATAATTGTTGGTAATACTTGGGGATTCTTTCCAGAAGCTGAAAATGGCTTGAGTCCTTTAGCAACATACTGTTTAGGAAAACCGAATGATTTGCAATCTCTCTCTCTCTTTCTCTCTCCTCCCTCCCTCCCTCCCTCCCTCCCTCCTTCCTTCCCCTTCCTTTCTACCTTTCTTTCTTCCTTCCTTCCTCCTGCTACTTCTTTTGAAGCAGTAGGAATTGACCCTAACGTACACTACCACGTCCCTAGTCTTTTAGTTTTGGTTGTGATGCGGGTCTCACTGAGTTACCCAAGCTGGGCTTGCACTTGCCTCAGCCTTCCTTGGTGCTGGGATTACAGGCTTGCACCACTGGGACCAGCTTCTAACTCTTCTCTTTTACTTGAGTTGAAAAAAATATCTACTCCAGGGCTGGGGAGGTAGCTTGGCAGTCTAAACATCTGCCTGGCAAG
>NW_004525008.1:268748-272874 GCF_000260255.1 Octodon degus
GCACCAGAGGGTGGGGCCAGCACCGCACACTGGACACTGGACATTGAACCCCCATCACTGCGCTCTGCCTAGGCAGGTGGTTTAGTCCGCTGAGCTATCTGGCCAGTCCAGTATACATGCTTTTAAATGGACAAAGAAAGGCATCGAGTTGCTGTGGGTTTTCTGATTCTCTTGGACACACGTAAAAGCACGATGTGACAACTTACTCTAGAATGCAGCATTTGTGCTGTAGAAGAAAGTATATATTTGCAGCTAGTTAAACTTATGATGAGGAGATTACGAATATAAACTCTTAAGTGTGCAAAGAGGGCCCATGAACATTGGGAATCATTTTAAAGTATGTCCAAGCAGCATACCAATCTGGGGACGGCTGGAGGACAAGTTGGCTAGAGGTGGCTCTCTGGGGAAGGCGTCCTTGGGAGGAGCGTCTTTGATCACTCAGTGCTGGGCGCAGAGGAAGGGAAGGCATCCCAGCAGTGGCAACAGCAGGTGCAAAGGCCGTGAGGTGAGACAGACAGCTGGGAAACGCATGATGTGGTGGTGGGGGAGATAGGAAGAGACAGAGAAGATGGCTTCGGATGAGGATGCGGGCACAACCAGGTAGATGGCAGGACCACCTGGGACAGCAGTGCCCTCATTTATCTGTGGCCTTTGTTCCTATCAGCCAAAGCAGGATTTCCCAGCTTTGGCACTGAGGATACTTAAGGCTGAGTAATTCTTTCATGGGGGCCTTTCCTATGCATTGTAGGATATTTAGGGACATTGCCGACCTCAGTCCCCCAGATGCCAGGAGCACACAGCTGCCCACTCCCCCATGACAATGAAACATGGACTTAAAATTTGTCAAAGGTCCTCCCCCATCATCCACCCTGAGGACCACTCAGCCTAGGCATTGTCTGCTTTGGGGAAATGGGCCAGGAGGATTTGGGGTTACACAGAGAAAGGAGGGGATGTGCGGCTTTTATCCTTCAAAAGAGGTTCTTAAAATGCTCAGCAATAACATATCTTGAAAAATCAAACCAAAGTGAAAACACCTAACAGTCTGAAGCCACACTTTCCCTGCAAGAACAGCCACACCCAGCCATCTTGGGTGGTGGAATTTTTCTCTTGGCTGTGGCTAGAGAGAATCAAAGTGGGACACAGGGATGCAGCTACTCTGTATTAGGAGGGAGGTGGCAAACGTCTCTAAAGGGATGAGCACGGAGGAGAAGGGGAAAGCGACACTGTCAAGGGTGATGAGGCAAAGATGCACAACACCGAGAGACTGAGGGCGTGCACATCCCTAGGGCAGATAGGCCAGTGTTTGCTTCTGGAAAATCCAACAGGGCCAGGAGAAATTGAGGTGGTCCTGTGGAGTGAAGGGTCTAGGGAGATGACTGCGACAAAGCATAGTGGGTCCCACACAGCTGGGTGTCCTTGATGCCACTTGGTAGAAATAGATGCTGAGCACTGGAAGCTTGGGTTGGGGCAGGGACACTGCAGACAGCAGGGACCTGATGGCCCAAGCAGCAGCGGAACTGAGACGCAACAGGAGGTGCTGCACATGGCACGAAAACGGGCAGGCCCAGGACCGGTGTGCTCAGCCAGGACAGAGGCCAAGCAGGCTGGAAGCTAAAATCAAAGCTGCACCAGCCCTACCATAGTCAGGAGTCGAGCAAGGTCACATATTGGTGAAGACATTGGTGAAGATGTGGAGAAACCAGAGCCCTTGTTGGTAGGGATGTTAATTAGCACAACCATTGTGGAACACTGGATAGAGGCCCCAAAATATCTAAAAAATAGAACTATTGTATTGTCTCATGATCTTCTGGGCATCTCTCTCAAGGAATGGAGATAACAGTGTCAGAACAGTATTTGCTTCCCCATATTGGCTACAGCAGTATACACAACAGCCGAGAAGATACAGAATCAACGTGAGCGCTTATCAACAGTTGAAGGATAAAGGGTATATGGTGCAAACGCTTGGTGGAGTACTATTTGGCCTTGAAAAAGGAGGAAGCCCTGTCCTTTTCAACAGTAGGGATGAGCCTAGAGTACCTTGTGTTAAGGGAAATGAGCCAGGCATACAGACAAATGTCTCATGAACTCATTTGTATGTGGAATCTAAAAGTCAAACTTGAGAAGCACAAAGTGGAAGGACAGGGACTGAAGAAGGGACTGAACTGGGGAGAGGTGGATCAAGGACACAAATCTTTCGAGATCTGTGTGTACCATGGTAGTGACAGTAAATAACAGTCGACCACACACTTGCCAATAGCTAGGAGAGCTGATTTTTTTAAAATTAATTAATTATTTATTTATTTGTGTGTGTGTGTGTGTGTGTGTGTGTGTGTGTGGCCAGCTCAGCCCACCAGGGGGCGGGGCTGGCTGGCATGTGGTGCTGGGGGATTGAACCGCGGTCTCTGTGCTTTGCTAAGCTTGTTCTAAGTAGGTGCTTTAGACCACTGAGCCATCTCACTAGCCCCAGGAGAGCTGATTTGGTCGTTCTCACTATACACGGAGAGCAGGGCCAGAGAGCAGTGTGGGCCTTAGCTCCACTGAGCTGTTCCCAGCGTGTGCCTATTTTAAAACATTGGGTTGCGTATCTTCAACACGTATCTTTGTTGCAGCCCGGAGGATCGAACCCCAGGCCTTGTGCATGCTAAGCAAGTGCTCTACCACTCTGCTGCCTCTCCCCTCCAGCCCATTTACAAAACCCACGAGCTGAGCCTCTCGCCAGCATCCCACACACACGCTGTCCTCTTCTGTACCGCGGTATCATTTGGACAGGTGAAGCCTGAGCAGCTGAGAGTGCCCTAAAAGGACAAGGAATCGATGAGGGGACTTTCGATCAGAGACCTCCTGTAGGCAGGAACCACCTGCCTGGTACCAGAGATTAGGGGCGCTGGGTGGCGTAGCCACTGACTGATGCAGGAGGCTGAGCGGGCTGTGCCTGGAGTGAGAGTCCCTGCTGTACATGCGCTCGGGGTCGCCATCTAAGCAGTCCCGCTTGTAGGAAATGAGGAAAATGTCATTCTGTTCCCATCTCTGACTTGGATGCTTTCCATTGTGACTTCTGTTGCCAAATGTTCTCCACTGCATCATTCATTCATTCATTCATTCATTCATTCATTCATTCACTCACTCATTCATTCATTCATTATTTGGTGCTGGGGAAAAAAACCCTACTCTTACATGTGTTAAATGTATGCTAGACCACTGAGCTATAACCCTAGTTCCAATTTCTAATAAATTCTGTCTTTAATTTACTTTTTTGGTTATGTAATTTCTTTTGCATTTTCTGTTTCCCTTTGAGTCAGTTCTTTTTGAGTTGAAATTTCTATTTTTGTGTATACTGTAGCTGTATTTTTCAGTTTCTTGGCATGTTTGTAGGATACTCATATATCTGGTTTTTTTTAAAAAAATCTTTTTTTATTATTTATTTATGTATTTGGTACAGAGTCTTGCTATGCAGCTTGGACTCATAGTGATCCTCCTGTTTCAGCGTCCCCAGAGCTGGGATTATAGGCATGCGCCACCACGCCCCATTTCAGTGGCCAGTGTGCCCAGGGCGGAGCCAGCATGGCATGTGGTGCTGGGGATTAGTCCCAGGTCCTTCAGCTTGCCAGGCAGGCACTTAGACTGCTGAGCTATCTCCCCTTCCTTATATATCTTTATTTAATATCAACTACATCCGTGCTTCTTTTCTTATACCAGATCTTAATTATTTGACAGTCTTTTAAAAAAATTGATCTAGACAGAGATTAAAAAAATATCTTTTCTTTTATTTTTTTCATTGCTGAAGATCAAACACAGGGTCTCATGCATGTGAGGCAAATGCCCTGAGCTACATCCCAGCCCTAAAAGTTTTATCAGAAGTCATTTTTTTTTTTTTAAAGGAACTAGCATTTAGTGATGGTAATTGTTGGACACTAATTCAGGCGCTTTACATATATGGCCTAATTTAATTTGGTAGAGCTAATACTTTATTACAACTTCCTTATGCTTCTTATTTTCCGGGATTTGTCCCTGTTTTGCATTGTGGAACTTTCTTCAGAAGTCTCGGCTCCTCTATTCTCTGTCCTGCCTGCTACCTAGCAACTCACCCTTCGAACCAGCGGTGAGATTTTTCTTTTCTAAAAGTTCT
>NW_004525008.1:274189-293076 GCF_000260255.1 Octodon degus
CATTGCAGCCCCTAGAACTGAATACAATTATTTTGCTTCCATTCATTCTCATATAGTTCTGTTCTGCTCTGGCAGGCAATAGAGTTTTTCTGCTGACTTCTCACCACTGTGGCATGCAGTGTCTTTTAAAGATGAATTAATTTCTAAGAAAAATGATGCAATTTAAAGAAATCATTCAATCAGCACAGCTCAGGTTATCCAATATCACAGAAATTACATGAGAATGAGGGATAGGACACACGGGTGGGTGTCGCCCCAATTCCTCAAAGGTCATGTCCTCTCCCCAGCCTGACCCGGGTCCTCTCTCCTTCCCTCCCTCCTCAGAGCACAGGCCTGTCCTACCGGTAGTTCACCTTTTATTACATGTTCTGCACCCAGCTCACCCCAAGATTGAAACAAGCTCCTTGAGATCAAATAAAACCCCATGCCAACTCTCCACAGGGCAGGTGCTCTCCTCTGTCTCCTTGTTTCCACCTAAAACTTGGTCTCCTTGTGTGACTGAGTTCCTGTAGACATCCTGCAGACTTTGATCCCCATAAGCCTTGTCCTATGCCCAACGCGTACTTAGTGCTTTTGTGCTCTGCTTGGGTTTGGACATCAGATGAGTCGGCATAATGTGGGACCAGGGTGGTAGGGAGCACAGGAAGAGGCCGGTGGGGAACTAGGTGCAACAGCAAACAGGCTGTGACATTTCTACCCAGTGTTTGCTCCTTCTCAAAGCATCTGGGTGGTGGTTTTGTCTCCTGGCCTTCATGTGGTCGTTTCCTAGAACACTGAATCCTGGAAGCATAGTAGAGACCCAGCCCATGATCTGCTGCTCAGCCTCAGCCACCTGGGTACTGAGGGACGAGGATGCCCACCGGCTCCTCCTTGCCGAGGTCTCACCCAGCTCTGCATCATCCGAGAGGCCCTGTAGATGGAGGAGAATGGCAGGGAGAAGAGGTCTAAGCTGAAAGGAAGTGACTTATGGATCCCAGCCACCCTCTTTGGGCAACTAAGTGTTCATTTGCAAAATGATTTTGTTTTTTTCAACTTTAAGCTTATACATAAGATCTGGAAAAAAGTACAATGTGGCTTAGGTTTTTTTCTAGAATTTTCTATGGCCCAATATTTTTTCATGTAAGTGAAACTATGGACTTTTTAGAGTCCATAGTTATTTTTAAATGCATCTACTTTATGTAAGTATGGACCAAAAGGTATAATAAGTATTGTGAAAAAGGAAGATGATGTTCAAATGGGGAGGGGAAGAAGGAAGAGGGAAGGAGAAGGGAGAGAAAGAAAGAATGAGAAAAGAAGGAAAACATGGAAACAAAGCTTTTGTAAATGGGGAGGAGAGAAAAGGCTAAAGGGAGGGGAGAAGAAGGGGAACAAAATGGCTTATATCAAATACAGGTACAAATTCTCTATGATAAATGTGATCATCATGTATATTTAAAATGCACCAATAAAATCTATTTAAAAATAAATTGATCTACTTTAACAGCTATGTACTAAATGGCCTCTGCAGCAATTGGGGCTTAAAGGCAAGGCTGTGGGGTTCACTGTCTTTGAAGCCCACCTCTGCCACCTGCTAAGTATGTAGCAGACATGTCACCTTCTGACTCATGGTGGTGTGATGGTGGTAGAGTGCCTGGCCCGAGGGCAGCAGGGATCTGGCAAGATCTCACCAGTGGAGGGACAGGCACATCGACTAGCACATCCTAGGCACCCAGTGATGGAGGAGGGGGGAGAGGGTGGTGACAACAGAGACGACTGGCACATTGCACACACCTCAGCATAATGACTCCATTAGGTTTTGGAGGCACTAACGCCAATGACAAATAGCTGGTGATCAGAGGTAGCAGGGAGTTCTGGGACAGAGAATTGATGGGATCAGAGATGTATGGTCCTGGGAGACATTGCTTCGCTGGGGTGCACTCCTGCAGGGTCACCTGTGAGACAGCAGGGGTGACCAGGACAGGTAGTTGGGGGGCGCTGCCCATCCTTCCCAGTGCAAACCTTTCTCTTGGCCAATTGTCTTGTCTTGTCTTCTTCTCTACACCTCCATGTAGGTAGGCATTAAACCTACCTGACTTGCTGTGGCTCCCTAGGCTACCTGTGACCAGGTGGCTAAGGGTGATACTCAGAGATGAAGAATTACGAAGCCCTTTGGGGGTCACACCTCTTGTGCCATATCCTTGGTTGTCACTTTTTTAGCTTTAAAGCCATTGGTTTGTTCTCTACCTTTTTAGCTTCTCTGTCTATGGGGTAGGTACCCTGCAAAATGGTACCCAAGAATCCTGGTCTCCTGGTATCTGTGCCTTGGTGTTGCACCACATGGTATCAGAAGTGGCCTGGTAGTGCCATTCTGATGGGACGCTTCTCCTTTTCCCCTCCTTCCACAACTTCCAACCTTGGGGAAGCTAGCATCTTCCCAGTGAGCAGCCATGGGAAACCCGCAGGGCAAGCATGAAGCTGGGTGAGGCTGGAAGCCAGCCCTCCCACCCCCTCAGGTTCTTTCCAGACCCTCAGAAACTGCACGAGAGTATTCATTGTTGTTGAAAGCTGCCTAATCTGAAACTGATTCGTCACCCAGTCACAAACCATGACAGAGTGTGTTTCCCAATTGTGCCCACTACGGATCCCAAGGGGAGTCAGGGGTGATGCCATTTACCATTCCGACATATGACACAGCCAGAGGCTGCTATGGTTTAGATCTAAAAGGTCCCCCAAAGCCTCCTGTGCTTATAGGCAGGACTTCTGAATTGCGATTGGATTGTGGAGCGGACAGCTGATTCGCAGTGTGCAGGCGGGCTCTGGTCGGTCAAGGCCGGACCCTGGGGGCGTGGCCTGGAAAGGCCTGTCTCACTTCGGCTCGGCTTCCTGTGCTCCGTGTTTCCCCCAGCTCGCTCGCCCCCTCCGCTGCACCCCTCTGCCTTGCAGCCAGCCAGGCAAGAACCAAAACTTCTCAAATGCAGCACAATTACACTGTCCTTGAAGTTGTGTGTGCTGGGTATTACATCCCAGTGACAAGGAAAATAACTAAGACAGAGGCATAACCAGGTGCTGGTGGAGTCCGCTCCACTCTGGAAGAAAACAGCTGTGTGTTTTACCACCTGGTAGGCAAACCTGAGTGTGAATCCAGGCTCTGGCAGTTCCTAGGTCCAGCGTGATCATGGGCACATCCTTTCGCTTCTCGCTAAGCCTCAGCTTCTTCTTTTAAAACACGGAGATGGCAACTGCTGCCTTGTAAAGCCGCAGAGATGAGATGAAATGAAATAGCTTGTGTAGGGAACGTGGAGGAAGCGCAGCCCGCGTGCCAGCCACTCATATAAATGTGCGCCATCCCTACCATGAGGTCACCAGAAGGGCCAGCTGAGGGTACCCTCCCCTTTATCCCCCCCCATTCACCCTACCTTGGATCAGGACAGGACTTTGCTTTTCAAAGCTAAGTGATATCTGTTCATAAAAAATATTTTTTAAAGTTTATTTATTTGGTACAGTATCTTGCTATGCAGTTCAGACTCACAGCAATCCTCCTGGCTCAGCCTCCCCAGCAGTGGGATTACAGGCATGCGCCACCACCTCGCGGTTTCAGGGCTGGCACAGCATGCCGGGGTTCTGGGCCAGCACAGCATGTAGTACCAGGGATCGAACGCAGGTCCTTGTACTTGCGAGGCAGGTGCTTAGACCACCGAACTCTCTCCAGTCTCCATAAAATTGCAAGTACATATTTTCCTTCTGCAAACCACCTTACATCTCACTTTAATTTGTACAACTACAAAGTAATCTCTCCCGTGGAGTGTGGTGGACTTAGAGACAACCAGCTTGCCTCCCTGCGACGGTGGGACGACCTCTGGGACAAGTGGACCCTTTCAGAGTGGGTCCTTTTATATATTGCCAGGAAGGACAGTCTTATTATGCTATCAAGGGTCGCCCCCAAGTGAAGGCTCCCTAACAGACATCCCGGCGCTGGGAAGCAAGCATAATGACCCAGTATTAAGTTTACTTGGCTAATTTTAAATCTCGGGGCATCCATCTGTACTGAGCTGCAAATTATATGTTGGCTCTGGGTTTTTCTGAGGCCGCACCCGTGGAGCAGCAGGTAAATGAAACAGCTCTGCCAAGGGAGCGTAAAGGGCGTTGTAAGGGCTTCGTCTGTCTTCTCCAGGAAAGCTTGCAAGCCGCCTGCCTGGGGAGCTGTCATCTGCACTCTGTGTAGCTTAGCGGTCCCAGAATCATGAGAGGCCCCAGTAAACATCAGCTGAGGCCCGCAGCCAGAGACCCCCTTCTGGGAACTGTTTCACCATCAGAGCCCGTCAGCTCTTTGATCTCGGGGACCGGTGCAATTCCCATCAAAGCCACGAGAGGGCAACACGGGACCAGTCCGCCTGAGGCCCTGAAGCCAGGGAGGATTGGTTTGGCGTTTTCCTCCCTGTCGCCCAGGATGACGCCTGGAGACAGGACAAATATAGAGTAAACAATCATCAGAGCCTGTAATTTGGGAGCCGCAGCCTCAGATGTCAGCTTCTTCGCTTTCTTTTTGCGATTTTTAAAAGAACGTCTAATGAGAGGGAAAAGCGCTGAGTGTTTGGAAATAGAAATCTCCTTTGTCAGGTCAAGGTCTGGACTCAGATAGGCCTGGCTGGAGCCAGGCCGTTCCTCCTAACAAGAATTAATAAATAAATGCATTCATCCACCCTGCGCTAATTGTCCAGTATGCAGAGCAACGTGCCCCTGAAGAGGAAAGGGAATGCAGGGGAGGTGGGGAGGGGGTGTCCTGAGCCAGGCCTGAGCAGGGGCTGCGGGCCCCCAGAAGGGCTGTGCAGCCAGGTGCACAGTCAGAGGGGTGCTGCTCAAGCAGAGGGCAGCCCAGGGGACAGGGGAGGACGCAGGCGCTGTGGGCAGCCCACGCCCATCCACCACCAGCCCTGTCGCCTGGCCAGGTGTCTCAGACCCCTCCCCCCACCGTCCTCTACCCAATGAGCAGCCAGCACCTTATAAATATTAATCAGATCAACTCCCTCGCTCAGGTGCCCCCCCCCCTCCCGTGAGTCTCTGTCCCCCTTCTCTGCCATTTCCAAACTCTGCCTCTTTGGCCTCCCCTATACACACATTCTTTAATTCTTCAAGGCCATCTGTGAATCCGTGTTTGCACAGCGTCGTGATTGCATTCATCTTGGGGACTTGGTATGATATGACATCTTTCTATCCTTTCTACTTCCACTTTCCTACCCCTCCCCGGGGCTAGCATGTGGGACAGCAACAGGGGAGGAGGAAGCAAGAACCTCTGGTTGGGTGGGTGGGTTTTGGTTCTTCAAGCTTCTTTTACCTCTAGTGGGCAATTGAGTTCGGTACTTTTTTTATTTTTGAGACAGACCCAGTCTTGCCCAAATTGGTCTCAAACTCCTGGGCTTAAGTGATCCTCCTGCCTCAGTCTCCTCGGTAGCCCAGGCGTGCTAGATTTCTCTCTTCTTTTTGTATACTTACTCAGTACTGGTGTGGGGACCCAGGCCAGGCAGCTCTTCCTCCCAGACCAGCTTGGCGGCGTTTGTACGTCCCAAGATGTGGCATGGAACTTCTCAGTGTGGAGAGCTGTAAAATTCTAGACTACAAACACAGGAAGCAAGTTCCTCTCTCATGTTAGTGTCTGATGCAACCCAAGTCCAAAGTTGAAGAAGAAGCGACTGGCATTTTTTTGGTAACACTGGCAGCCAGGGAGACTTGGTCCAGGGACGTGGAGGGGGTAAGGATGGGGCTGCCCAGCAAGGCTGTTCCAAGCTGCTGGATACAGGGCTGCTCCGTGACAGCTGAGCCAGGCTGTTACTGAGAGTCCCTCCCCAGAAGGGCTCTCCCAGGCTAGGCCTCTCAGGACACCTGGATCTGCCCAGCTTCTGCTGCCCTGAGGCTGCATTTTGATAACAAAAGAGGCTTTCTTCTGGAATTTCTCCAGCAGTGGAAAAAGTAGCTCAATCAAAGACCAAGGCTTTGGAAACAAAGCGCTTACTTGTATTGAAATGCTTAGGTTAAAATGAGACTTTGTAGTGGTTGCTGCTGCTGGCTGTCAATTGACTTCAGATGTAGTGTGGGACTCCCCTCTCGACAGACATAAGGAGCTGCTGATCCAGTTGGTTTAAGAGCTTGCCGAGCTCAGATGCTAGAGTGGGTCCGCTGTGCGTGGGAGCGCCGTGTGCCTCCGCTGCCCACGGGCTCTCCGTATTTTCCCCGCTGGATGGCAGAAGCAGCTGAGCCCCGGAGGCAGCTCAAATGCCCAGTGCTGTGGTTTAAATGTGATGTTAGCCCAAATGTGTGTGCCAGGAGCTTGGCCCCCAGCACGGTGGCATTGTTAGGGAACGTCTAAGAGGTGGCCTAGTGCATCCTTAGGTCACTGGAGATGGACCCTGGAGGGCTCTCAAGGGGCCCCTACTTGGTTCTTCCGAGAGGGCAGCTGGGAAAGAGCGAGGCTGGCTAAGTCTCTGTCTCTTTGGCTTCCTCCGTGGTAATTTGATTTCTCTCTCTCCAGAACGTCCCTGCCAAGGTGCTGTCATTGCTGTGAGGTCTTGGTTAGAGTCAAGCAGATGCAGTGCCCTGCCCTTGACTCCCTAGAACTCTGAGATAAATATATCTCTTTTACTTACAAGCACCCAGCCTCAGGTATTTCATAACAGTAACATGAAATGGATGAGCACACCCAGCTAATGTGTGGGCTGCTGGGACTGGACCTGTCTTTCCACCTCCACTGACCAGACCCCCTCATGCCATGCTGGCCCTTTCCTGAGACAGCAAGAAAGATAAGGACCTAAATCACTGGGCTCTGCCTGTAGCCTTGAGCTGGGCCCACCAGTCCCGGTGGACACAAATCACCGTGCACTATCTTTCATTGGAGGGACTGTCCCCACTTGCTCCATCTGGCCGAAAATCTAGCATGGGGCACTTTTTCTGGTACAGTGCTGGATGGATGCGCATGAAGCTGTGTAAGTTGCTAATCACACAATGTTTGGCTTTAGTCCATTTTCTGTGGCTCTAGCAGAATAGCTGAGATGGATGACTTATAAAGAAGTTTCTTCAGATCATGGTTCCGGAAGCTGGGAAGTCTAGGAGCTTGGCACCAGCATCTTAGAATCTGCACCATGAGTTTGAGGCTAGCCTGGGAAACTCAGGGAGGCCTGGATGCAGTGTTTTTAAAAGGGAAGGTGGGGCTGGGGATGCAGCTCAGTGCTGAACTAAAGCCCTTGCCTAGGACTCATGGGACTTATGTTCAGTACACAATCAATCAATCAATCAATCAATCAACAACATGAGATTAAAAATGAGTTCAAATAAGACAGAGAAAGATGATGTAGGAAAATCACAGCCTGCCCAATGAGTCAACAACAGGAAAGAAAACTTGTATTAGTCAGCTCTTACTTCATAACAAATGATCTCCCTATTTAGCTGCTTCAACCTGTAAGCACTTATTTTTCTCATGTGTTCTGTGGGTTAGGAATCCTGGTACTTCTCAGTTGGGAAGTTCTGGCTTGCGACCCCTCCCAGGATTGCAGTGAAAATGTCGGATGTTGAGGGTGGGAGAATCCACTTCCAAGCTCAATCGACTGGTGGAGGCCTCAGTTTCTTGCTGTGTGTAGAGGCTCTTTGTGCTTTGCATGTGGACTTCTCTGACTAGGGATCTTCCGCACATAGAGGCTGCTGGCTTGACCCACAGGGAATAACGTGAAAGACAGAAGAGACCGAGAGTGAGCACCCATGGTGGAACTGTAGTGTTTTTATAACCTAACATCAGGACTGACTAACAAACCTATGTGGTTAATCCCAGCTCTGGGTAGGGAGGGGACTACACAGGAACATGCATACCTGGAGTAGAGCCCATTGGGCACCGTCTTGGAGAATGGCATCCTTCTCAGTGGGAGCACTGCAGGCACTCCAGTTTCAAAGCTACACCCTGAATCCTTCAGGTTGGCTTCTTAGGCTCTCCAGGTTTCTAGTAGTTTCAGCTCTGACCTTCTTCATTGCTAATGTGGGCTCCAAGGCGGGGGTCCTAGATGACCCTTCCCAGGTTGGCTTTGAGTGGTTGGGCCTTTGTCTTATTTCATCCCCCATTCAGCTTGGCACCAACTCTCATGAAACACAACCTGTTTTCTGTATGAGGTGGACCTAAGGTCTGAACACCAAGACTGTGAATGGTTTCTCTCCTTCTCTGAAGACCTGTGGGCAAGGAACTGTTAGAAGCCAGCCTGCTTTATTTCATTTAGAAACTGAGGTGGCTGAGATTTAGGCTATTGTTAGTGTCTCGTGTTAGACTTTTAAACCAGGAGAAATTCTACCAAACCTAGAGCCATTCAGATTTGGGGTCTAGCTTTGCTAGTTCCAGTTCATGGGCATGGATAAGTTACTAATTTCTCTAAATTGGATTATTGGATTTTAAAAAAAGAATTAACATGTAGCTCACAGAATTGTGGTGCAAATTGCATTAGTGTCATGTGAACGTGTCTTGCCCAGTGGCCCATGCAGAGGCGACTCAGCCAACGGGTTGCCGACAGGGAAACTATTCTACCACACAGAGAAACAACCCTCCCTGGTTTATGTCATGGTTCTCAGAATGTGATTTTTTAATATAAGAAAATGGTCATTTTCAGCAACAGAAGTGATCGTGTTTAAAGGTTTGCTGCAGCCCTAGCTGTAGTTTTATGATATCTGAGAGCCTGAAAATATTCCGAGGACCAATTTTTGCAAGGAGAGTAATGGAAAAAATGATTTGGACTATAAAAATTCCAATTTGCAGTTAACTTTTTAGGAACACATCTTGTCCCTAGGTGATGGGTGGATGTATCCCAGGTGCAATGTCCAGTCTCCTCATCCCTGTTCTGTTCATTCAGTCCTTCACAGCTAGGCAACTGGTATCTTTTGCAAAATAACTGCCTGTCTACAAATGTAGATATGTTGTCTTAGAAACAATCATCTCAACATTTTTTTTCTGGGGTACTCCTCTGCAAGGTGCTTATCAAAGCTACATTCCTGTTTGCCAAGCAACAGATTCGTTCTCTTTTTCTTTTCTTTTTTTCCAATAGGCATTGTCCTTCTGGGCAGAGGATGCCTTCCCTGATTTCTGCACTTCAGGATATTGAAAGTCACCACCACTCTGAGCCAAGTGTCACCACCCATCGCTCCTGAATAACTAATCAGGAGAGGGAAATGGAACATCACAAGGCGGAACTCATTTTCTGCTCTAGCAGCACTTATGATTAAGCTGAAGAAAAAGCCCCAGTTCACCTTGAGTGTCTCTTTGGGTCTTGCACTGGGAGTGGAGGGTAGACCAGATACCCAGAAGGACTATGCCTTAGAACCAGCAAAAAAGATGGGAAGTTGGTACTGCCTCCTCCTGCCACCCTTCTTGGTGATGAACTCCACCCTCAGCTGAGGTCTTTCGCTTCCTAAACAACCCAACAGCTGGCCTCCTCTTAGATACTAGAGCGGTTCCAAAGTCAGCCTCTCTGAACTGGCTTGATTGCCCTACCCCAGTGCTTCCTTCTGAATCTCAGTGGTCATTAAGAGCCTTCCCTGAGTGGGCCTCAGTAGCTCAGAGGCCAGGAGCATCTGGGAGCCATAGGCTCAGGTCTGGAGCTCCAAATTGAGCCTTCTGTCACCTTCCTCCCCTCCCAAGTACCAGGTCCTGGGTTGGTTCAAGGCCCTGTGTGAACCCAACAGGTGCTCAAAAAATGCTTGCTGACTGACACACTTTCACACACACCATGAACTCATTTGCTTATTCATTTGTCTCCTTCAGTGACTCTGCTTGCCCGTGCCTTGCTCACCTCTTCTTTCTGTCACTGAGGTTTTCTCTATTTCTTTCATCAAAGGCCCAACCAAGCATCTGCTCCTGGGATGGAACCAGTCTGATGGCCACAGAAGAAGCCATGAACTACTGTCCCTTCTGAGAGCTCTCATTGATTCACTGGAGTGTGTGTGTATGTGTGTGTGTATGTGTGTGTGTGTGTGTGTGTGTGTATGTGCACGCGCATGCTACTGGAGAGTGAACCCAAGACTGAGCTACATCTCAATGCTTTTTGATTTCTTAAGAGACAAGATCTTTCTAAGTTGTTCAATTGCCTTGGGCTTGACTTGTTATCCTTCTGCCTTAGCTTCCCACAGTGCTGAATCATAGGGATGTGCCACCATGCCCAGTGGGTTTATGCATCTCCTTCAAAGATGGGCCAGGAAAGTGCATGAGCCTGGAGTGAGGCTGGTGCCAAGTGTTTGGGGAGAGAAGAAAGCGCCACTGGTGCACAGGCAGAGCTTGGCCGAGTTAAATGCCTCTGTGAGGGCAGGGGTAGGTTTGCTCTGCTACAGCCCCTGTGCCAGCAGCTTGGTCCCCAGTGCAGCAGCGCTGAGATGATGACCTCCAAGAGGTGCGTCCTGGTAGAGGGGAGTCAGGTCAGGGGCTCCCCTCATGAGGGGGTTGGGGCGGGCCTCACGGAGTGGCTTAGGTCTCTTGCCTCCTTCTTACACACATGCCCCTTCCCTTCATGGCAAGTTCCTTTCTTGTTTTCAGCCATGCTGAGCTGCAGCCAGCACATCCTTACCAGATGCCGGTATCATGCTGTTTGGATCCTCCGGCTGCCAGAGGCATGAACCAAGAGATCCTCTTTATAAGTCGTGGTGGCCAGGGACTTTGTTATAGCAACAGAGAACAGCAGAACATATCTCTCAACAGTGCTTCTTTAGGAATAGGTGTCCCATTTTGTACAGAGGAAGGACTAGCAACATAGGCAGGTCGGGTTGCCCAAGTCACACAACCAGCAAGTGACAGTTGGAAATGAAGACCCAGCTGGCCTGACCCATCACTCTGGAGAAGTGGGACTTTTCTGAAATTCTGGGCCTGAGGCACATGGGTGGTCTCAGGAGAAGGGAAACCGAGGGTGGGGATGCTTCCTGGAACATACTTGAATTTAATGTCGGATATCATGAGCAGTGAATTTCATGTCCTCATTTCATGTCTTCTTTGGTGAATTTTACTCTGAATTAGAAATTAATGAAGGCAAAGGTTGTAATGAGCCTGGTTCTGCAACCGCGGTGTGTTCGCTCTGCCCCCAGCTGGCAGTCCAGCAGTCCAGTTGTGCGGCGACACTATCTACCTGGAGTTGCTGAGGTGCCACAGTCAAGGGCTCCACCTCACAGCCCCCACTCAGATGCCAGGCTTGTGTCTCAGGCCACGGGGACTTCTGATGCATGGGACGGAATCTGGGATTCTGGCGATCCCCTTCTCCGAGTCATCAATTTGCTAGGATGGGTCACAGAACCTAGCACCATCCCAGAGCGTCTAAGTTCACTAACTCTGAGGTTTTTGTGAGCCTTATGACCTAGCCTGTACAGAACTCAGCCTCCTCCTCTGGAGACTGCTGGTGGTGATGGTGCTGACGGTGGGCAGGAGGCTGGGAATCCCCATGGTCCAACACCTTGCTGTCTTTGTGAGCAGCCCCACCCTGAGGCATGCTGAGGGTCCCACCTTTGGACCTTCACATTAGCACAAAGCATTTTCTCTAGGGCTCAACATGAATAACAAAAAAAGAGAAAAATATGAATAACAAAAGACACTCCTATCAGGCAGTTGCAAGCATTTTAAGACCTCTGTGCCAGGGACCAAGGACAAAGAGCAAAATATGCTTCTTGTCAAATAACACAGGCTGCAAGGGTGACCTTCCAATCCTTAGTCAGCACAGTCACACTTTGCGTGGCTTCCCTAGGTATTCCCATTTTTCTCTAGTGCTGGTTTAATCCGAGCCACTTCACCATGGCTCTGAGATAAAATTTGCTATTTGCTCTTGTCATTTTTCCAGCCTCAAGAGCTGGAAGACCCAGTTCAGACTTCCAGTGGGGTTTGATAAAAACAGCTCTATCGACTTCTGTGTCTGAGAGCTGCAGAGGCAGCTATCTTTTCAGCATCTCTGCTTCTCATTGCTTAGTCCTCGGGCTTCATCCTGGGTCAGGATTCCACTGGCAAACAGGTGGTGCTTAATAAATGCTCCCATGATTACAGATGGCCAAGGCACCTGTGAGCATCTTGTCTTCACAGTATAGCATTTCCATGGAGGAAAGGGTGATACTTGTTCCCAGAGCATCAGGAAACAGTTGTGGGCATCTTCCTGGAGACCCAGCGGTCATCTGGGGACACGGTGGGTCTGCAAAAAGCAAAGCTACTTATAGGACACTCAACAAAGGGTATGGCAGACTGTTCAGGCCCACAGCACTGGGCCTAGGACTACTGTACTAGGAGTCTATAGCAGAGGGAGAGATTGGCCCACTTCCCAGGGAGACAAGGAAAAGCAAGACTTTACAGCCAAAGAGCAGGGTGGAGTGGGAGTGGAAGCCAAAGCCCCAAGAAGTGAGGGGACTTCTTGCTGAGTAGACCCAGCAGGGTGCTTGCTGAAGATGGGGGTGGGGTGGGTTGGGGTGGGGATGGGGGTGGGGTGGGGGTGTGGGATGCCCCTGGGGCAATGGTGGAGGATGAGGAATCCAACATGGAGAGAAAACATTCTCTCAGGCTTTCACAGAGAGCACATTGGCCAAGCAATGGCCATGACTCATCCACATGAATGACACTGACAAAGGATCTACAATCTGCAGTACAGAATCTCAGGATAAATCCTGAGGGGATTTCACTGACCTTATGAGACCCAAAAACTACAATTTGTTGCATAGGTCTTGCTTTATCTTGGTCTTAACCATCCAGCAGAAAAGTATAAAAACGAAGTATAAGAAGTAAAGTCATGGTGTTATGTTGAGCTGTAGGGGACTCAGGTCAACAATTTCTGACATTGCCAGTCAAGCAGAAGATCCAATACTATTATGGACTACTGGACTCTTTTAGAATATTTTGCTGAGTTAACAAACCTATAATATTCAAATGACGGAACTAAACAAAAAAAGGGGATACAGATGAATGTCCATTTTGTATCTGTGTATTCAAATGGTTAGGACAGATATATAGTTACATTTTCTTAATGAATAGAGGGATTTGTTCTAATGGTGTTTGTAAATGGGATATCACGTCCGCATCTTGTACAGCAATTAACCACTAGGAAGAATGTATGCAATGTGTTCATTATTGAAACTGTCCTACCCATTTGGTTTGAAACTGTCTCATTGCTATTTGTTTCTCAATAAAGTTATGGAAAACAAAACAAAACAAAACAATTATGTGGGAGGGTGGGGGATCCCGTGGGTCTGACTGATCTGGCTTCTTGCTAAAGTCAGGCTCCCGGGCTGGGCTGAGTGGACAAGGAGGCCAGAGCAGCCTGACTGAGGTCTGGTCAAGAAAAGCATCTCTGTTGGATCAGTGATCCAGGTGCGCTGCATAGGCATGGAGAGGCCGTCTGGCTTCCTTTCTGCCCCAAGTCAGAGCCACGTCTGCTGCTTCAAGATGAGCTTCTTTGGAAGCTTGCAGCAAAACAGCCACTGGCTTTCCTTCTTATAACCTTGCATGAATATTACATTGCCCTGCACCTCTGCCGGCTACCTTAGCACGAGGACAACATGTGTCCCCGGCCCCAAGACGTCAAAGAATGTGTGGTCCTGTCCTCCTAGCATTTGTTCTGCTTGTCCTTTGGTCCAAGCCCGACCTTCCTCCCAGCCCACAGCACTTTTCTTTTTAAAAACAGCATCTCCCTGACTCTGGTGTGCAGATCTCCCTTTTGCTGTCCTTTTCCACAATGCAGTTGTACCCTAATAAAATCTTATCTTATTCTGCTCCTAGAAAATTCTTTTACCTCCTGTGTCACCAGCCTCTGTGATGTCACCTTGCAGGGCAGTACTCAAACCAGGGACAGGAAGTCCCTGTCAAGGTGTAGGCCCCTTGGCCTTGAACTTCCCAGCTTCCAGAACTGAAAGAAGCAAACCTTTGTTCTTTATAAATCACCCCAGTCCAGGCATGCTGTTGCAGTAGCACAACACAGACTAAGACAGAACTCAGCCCCCAAGCCTCTGGGTGGCAAGTTCATGTGCGTGTGCTTCATCTGTGGACGCAGTGTTGCCACTTGCTGGCAAGGAGTTTCTCCAGGAGGCGGCCTTAGGCGTTGTCCAACCTGAGCACCTCATTTTAGAGATGCGACTGGAAATGAGACATGCTTGGGATTTGCTCAGAATGTCAGGACAAGTTATAGCTTGTGCTCACCTGGAATACAGATCTGTTGACTCAGACTCCAGGGCAGAGAAGCTTTTCTGGGGCTGATGGACAGCGACACTGCATGCGGGCTGGAGCCCACTCCTGCCCATGCCCCAAATCAGTCAACAAATGTTCATGAGTTGTGCAAGTCAGTTGTTGTTAGGGTTTGTGTCTGGTTGTCCCACAAAGCCTCATGAAGTTAAGAGGTGGACTTCTAGAGTTTGTTTTAATGCATAATCCAGTGCTGGGATTATGGGTGTGAGTACTGCTGGGATTATAGGTGTGAATGTTACACCCAGCCTGGGGCAGATTGCCCGGATGTAACATAAGGGAGATACACTTGCTCTGTGCTACCACTGTGGCCACTACTCCTCCCTGTTGCTCTTGCTGTTTTGCCGTTTTCTGCCACCATGAAATGTTGCCTTCTGCCGTGCGCTGCTCTGCCTTGGAGCCGGCTGAGTGTGGACTGAAGCCTCCACTGACTGTGAGCTAAATAAACTTTTCCTTCCTAGAGGAAAGTAACTGCGACAGTTGGTAACTATGGTCATTACTAGTAATGATGTCGTGTAAGCTCACAATCCAATCATTTCTATTAAAGTGATTTTAATTATAAATGTTAGCATTATTTGTAAGAGCTGAAAGGTGGAAATATCCCAAGTATCCATAAATAGGTGGATAAAATGGGATCTGTGTGTATAGTGTGATAGAAAAATTTAACGTATGCTTACATTAAAAAAATAATAAAGGACACGTCATCATTAATGTCTCTCAAAATACTCTCTCTCTCTGAACACACTCATTCCACCTTTCCTGCCGCTTTCTGAAGCAGTTCTGGAGTTCTGGAATTCTCTTACATGAAGGTCTTTAGTTGCTCTGTCAGGTCTGCTTGCATGTCCTGGATTGAGCTAATAAAAACACTTGCCTTTTAGCACTGGTGAGATAGCTCAGCCTCTGGGCACCTGTCTGGTGAGCTAAGGACCTGGATTTCATCCCAGATCAAGCTGGCTACAGAGACCACGTGTGGTACCGCATGCCGATAATCCCAGTGCTGGGAAGGCTGAGACAGGAGGATCACTAGGAGTCTGAGCTGCGTAGTGAGACCCTGCACCAAACAAATAAGATTTTAAAAATGGATTTGTCTTTTACAGTCATTTCGACTTTGGGGAAAGATCAGAAGTGTCACAGTGCCTGGTAATGAATAAAATGGAAAAGGACAAACCATGATGCTCTTAAGAGCCTGCCCTTCTGTTGGATGAACCTTGGGAGAAACACTCACTGTGTTTGTGATGAAACCTTGTAAAGACATTCACGAAAGAGGGCTTCCAGAACTGCCCCAGAAAGTGACAGGAATAGAGGAATGGATAAGTGTATTTGAAGCGAGGGAGAGTATTTAGAGGAGGGTTAACAACAGTTTGTCCTTTTGCTGTAACAAGCTTTTAAAAGAATTTAAGTGTACACTGTGTTTTTCAGTCACCCCCTTATAAACAGAGGTCTATTACTTAGTCATAAAAAGAAATAGGGGCAGGCCTGACAGTAGCCCCCATACTTTAGGGGCTGAAGCAAGAGGATCACATGTTCAGCCTGGGCATCTCAGTGAAATGGAAAATAGAAAATAGAAAATAAAAACTAGTAGAGAACAGAAAAGGACTGAGGAGGATCCTAAAAAAATAGGATCAGAGATACCATTTGACCCAGTGATTCCCCTTCTGGGTATCTTCCCACAAGTATTAAAAACATCGCACCACAGTGATACATGTGCACCCATATTTATAGCAATACAATTTGTTATAGTTAGATCTTGGAAACAATCCAAATGCCCATCAACTGAGAAATGAATGGAGAAGATGTATTGTACCATGGAGTAATACACAGGCACAAGGAAGGATAAACAGGAGACTTTTATAGTAAATGGATGTTAACTGGAGACCATACTCATCAGGGAAATAAACCTGGTTCCCATGGATAAACATCAGACTGCCTCTACTGTGAGGAACTAAAAGTATAAATAAGATTCAGAACATATAATAGATACTGTAAAATGGGAGGAAACTGTTCAGAAGGAAAGAAGAACTAGAATGGGTGAAAAGAGAAAAGAAGGAAAGAAAAAGCAAAATAACTGTATTTTTTTTGTACTTTAGGGACGTCTGCAGGGTGTTCAGGGTCTCACTACTAGATCTTGTAGTGATCCTCCTGTTTTTTTTTTTTTTTTTTTTTTTGCAGAACCAGGGATTGAACTCGGACCTTAGCACTTGCCAGGCAAATACTTATGCTACTGAGCCATCTCCCCGGCACTCTGATTCTCCTCTTTACAGCCTCCCAAGAGCTGGGATTATAGGCACGCGCCACCGTGCCCAGTCTCAATTGCAGTCTCAGCACGGGCAGGCAATGGCATGCCCTGTGTCTATTCAAGATAATTGTGATCATTGTACTATTAATTTCTCTTAGTTCATTGAAAATAAAGGCTTAGGGCCAGGGAGATGGCTCAGAGGAATAAGTGCTTCCCTGGCAAGCGCAAGGGCCTGAGTTCAATCCCTGGTTCCACAAAAAAAAAAAAAAAAAAAAAAAAATTAAAAAAAAGAAAAGAAAGGCTTGTGCTAATATTTTTGACAATTAAATGCCTATAACTTGTACTCTGAGTAAATAATTAAAGATTAACAATATGCAATGTGTTAACCAGTGTTATTCTCTTCTTTTTTTTTTCTTTTTAAAATAAAGTGAAAAACAAAAAAGGCCAAGGGTCAGGTATGGTAGCACATACCTGTAATCCCAGCACTCAGAAGGTGGAGGAAGGAGGATTGTTGCAAATTTGAGGTCTGTTGTTTCAAGACAAGGTATAATTGGGCTCTACAATTATACCTTGTCTTGAAACAATGGGGCGCTGAGGATGTGGGGATTTAATTGATGCAAAGATTCTGGATTCAAGCCACAGTACTAGGGCTGGCCAGATAGCTCAGTGGACTAAAGTGCTTGCTTAGGCACAGCACAGTAGCTGGGCTCAATTCCTGACTTGCCGTGTTGGCCCTGACCCCGCGGCACAGATGAGATGGTGACTGAGACTGGGCATGGTGGCATGCGCCTGTAATCCCAGTGTTTGGGGGGTTGAAAACAGGAGACTCACTATGAGTTCGATCTACATAGTGAGACCCTGTAGACCCTGTACCAAATACATTAACAAAAAATAAAAAATCAATTTCTAGTACCGAGAGAGAGAGAGAGAGAGAGAGAGAGAGAGAGAGAGAGAGAGAGCGCAAACTAGGGAGGAGGAAGGGCTGACCCATGCTAGACTTAGGTGTACTCAACAGATTATGTTCAGTGGAAGAAGCCCAACACGAAAGGCCACATATTGTATCTGCAAAGGCACTCGAAATTCCAGAGCAAGTGAATCCATAGAGAAGGGAAGCAGGTTGGTGATTACCAGGGGAGTGTGGACGTGGAGTGACTGCCTAATGACAAGGTGTTTTCTTTCCAGGTGTTGAAAAGGGTCTGCCACTAAACAGTGGTACGAGGTATACAACACTGTGTGCATGTGTGTGTACTTCCGGATACTGAGTTGTACATAGTGACGCAGTTAGAATGGAAAAAAGGAGTAGATTATACCCAATGCTCATCATTTCTTAATTATTTTGCTACTTCTAGCGCTTTCTATCTTACGGACGTTGTTCTGCAATGGGAGGGCGTAGCGCACAAGCTCAGACCCAGCACAGCTTCTACGCGAGATCCGCCACCGTGCCCATGTTTCTGCCATACACTGCAGAAAGTGGGAAGAACCTGGAGGAACCAGATTGTTCTAGGGCTCTAAGAAAATGACAGAGAAAATGTGGATAATGTAGGTTAAACAGAGGAGTGGGTTGTGTCTGTAGCCCCTACGTGGTGGCTGACACAAGAACTTGAGGGAATATTCTAGCACCGAACACAAGTACGTGATGCAGCAAAGAGGCAGCACCATCAATGCGGTTCCAACATGTCTGCTTCTTGCTTCACTTGCGTTAGTCACATGCGCAGATGTAGTGCTGCATGCATATTGGTGCTGCGGCTGCACGCAGTAGCCAATGGGGTAAGTGCATATTGGTGCTGCTGCTGCACTCAGTAGCCAATGGGGTAAGTGCATATTGGTGCTGCGGCTGCACTCAGTAGCCAATGGGGTAAGTGCATATTAGTGCTGTGGCTACACGCAGTAGCCAATGGGGTAAGTGCATATTAGTGCTGTGGCTACACGCAGTAGCCAATGGGGTAAGTGACTCTCCTCTAATTCAGCCTGTAAAGGAGCAGCTATCTGCAGACCATGCTGCCATGGTGTGGTGGAATTGTGGCCCTGCATTGGCCCAACATCGTGAATTCAGCAAGAGTTCAGCAAAACCATTCTGTGGGAATCACTTGGCCACATGGAAGTTACAATAGAGTATTTATCACTCACTATGTATTTTTAAAATTTTATATATTAGGTACAGGATCTCACTATGCAGCTCAGACTTGTAGCAATCCTCCTGTCTCAGCCTCCCCAGCGCTGGGATTACAGATGTGTGCCACCATGCCTGGTCTTGGTGGCTGGCTTAGTATGTCCAAGGTGGCGCTGGCATGGCATGTGGTACTGGGGATTGAACCCAGGTCCTTGCACTTGTGTAGGCAGGCACTTAGACTGCTGAGTTATCTCCATAGACCCACTTGCTATTTTTAAATTGTGTGCTGTATATCTACTACATCAGCAAAGCCAGTATTTATTTATGCATACACACCCCCAAGATATATATATATA
>NW_004525008.1:293176-311907 GCF_000260255.1 Octodon degus
ATGTATTTTTTCCAGGGAGCCAATAAACAGTTCTCAACACATCACCAATTATGAAACATTTCTAGAACTGATTGGACTCAACTTGAATGGGCAATGTGTACTTAAAAAAAAAAAATTCATCCAAATGCGTCGATCCCTGCAGAACTACTATAAATTATCATCAAGACCCAAAAGCAGGATGTTGACAGCTCTGAGAGTAGACAGGGCTGCAGTATATGGAAAAAGTGGGCTCTATTTATTCCCATCTGCCAGTAGAGGCAAATTTATTTTCCTTACTCGGAAGGCCTGCCTGTATTATATTTTTCAAATCTCTTCACCTCTGAGAGATCAATCGGGGATCAAGTTGTTTGATGGATAGATGAATAAATGAAACGACCCTGGCATCTTGGTTAAAGTACATCACAGCAAATTCAGAGCAAAATACTTTGGTCCCCACATAACCCATGCTGTTAGAAAATTTCTAATCTTCTAGGTGAGGAATTTGGTAGGATTTCCACAAAAGCTCTGGTATTAAGTGTCCTGTCCCAGACCTCCACAGGGCTTATGCGACTTACCATGCCACCCCAGGCAGAGAACTTCTACAGTAGGAAGCGGGTCTTTAGCTTTTCTGATCCTACATTCTTGAGTGAAGCATGGATGTGTCCAGCCTTCAGAGGCCTGGGAGGAAGGGGACTCTGCCTCCATGAAGCATTTTAGAATTTCCCAGGAGCTCTCAGATTGTTCAGGCTAATCTTGGGAACAACTTGGAGAAGAGGATGTTATCAGTGCGTTCTATCCGAGGTCAGCAGGTGGGCTCAGAAGGGGAGGATCATTGGTCCAGCCTTCTTGTGGTCAGGGCTTGCAAGGGGGACAATTGCATACAAGATATATAATTTGCAAGGTGGCTTTATAATGGTCACCAAAGAGTCACATACAAAGAGAGGGCTGGAAACCTTTCCACACACTCAAGACCTGAAGAATCCAGCTGAGGGCCTGGATCCCAGGGAAATGTCCTGCATGTGTCCAGCTAAAGACAGAGCCCTTGATGATGCCTCATGCAGGTCTACTTCATGGATCTGTGCTGGGAAGACCTGAAGGTCAGGGGTGGAAGGTAGAAAGTCTGTGCCAGTGGGATGAAGGATCTGTTCTAGTAGGCTGAGGGATCTGCACTAGATCCAAGAAGCAATGATCAAAGTAAGAAACAGAACCCCCCAAAAATGAGCCATAATCATCCTTAGCAACAACAAGGTCCTGAGCTCCTCTGGCCATGAGAACAGTCAAGTTCATATCAAGAAAGCCAGCATGATGAGCTCCTCTGGGAGAACCAACGGCATCCCCAATGGTACCTCTTCTTTCCTCTCTAATTCTCCTTTTTATTTTGTTGGCAGCAATCCTCAGGTGGGCCTTCCAGACCCAGCACCATGGTGATTCAGTTCAGCTGAGTGCTACAAGTGGCCCACACCTAGCAATCCACCACAAGCCTCACGCAATGCTAGGTAAACATGTCAGGTTAGCTCTCCAGCCAAGAAGCATTTAAGGGCCAACAGAGTGAAGGGTGAGGAAATTGCACTACGAATTGTCTAGCAATGAAAGTGCCGGAGGTGAAGAGGGTGGCTTCAGGGAAGGATGGCGTTGCTAACAGCTGCGTACAGCTGCCCTCCCCTTTCTGAGGCAGATGTGTTCCAAGGCTCCCTGCCCCTGGGGGTGCCTGAGACCCTGAGTAGGACTGAGCCATACATAGTCCCCTCTGCCTAACACAAAACATAATGTAGAACTTAGGCACAGAAAAAGATAAGCAGTAATGACCAATAATAAAACAGGACAGCTGTAGTATACTTAATGGTTAGACATATTTGCTATTTCCCATGTCTTATCACACCCCGCCAAGCCTCTTCCTCTGTCCAGCACCAATGTGACAAGGTGACATATAGATGCAGTGTGATGAGGTCATGCAGGGATGCTCTGGAAGGTCTGTCTGCACACAGGCACCACAGCCCTGGATGGTCAATGAGATGACCTAGCCGGCGACTGTGCTACAAGAGGCCGGGTAGTGTGCGCAGCTTGGATAAACTGAGGAGGGAGTTGTGTCCTGGGCAGGGTGGAGCAGAAGGTGTCTGATTTAAAACTTCTCAATCACTTATTTCTGGAATCATCCATGTAACAGTTTCAAAGCGTGGTAGAATGAGAGAGCACAGGAAGCCACACACACACAAAAAGAAAGGTGGCCAGGAATGGTGCTGCATGCCTGTAATTCAGCTCTCTGGGAGGCTGAGGAAGGAGGATTTCGAGCTAGCGCCCAGCCCGGGCAACTCAGCAAAGTTCTGTCTCAAAATAAGAAAAAAAGAGCTGGGGATATAGCTTAGCATGGAGGCCCTGAGTTCAGTTCCCAGTACTGCATGTACACACACACACACACACACACAAGCGTGCGCACATACACACATGCATGTGCAAACACACGTGCATGTTCACTCACTCATGCATGCACAATTGCATGCTGGGATAAGGGGCAACTGCAATGCTCAAGAAAGAAAGATAATGGCACTGCTTGGACCAGGGTTGTTGGGAAGAGAGGCGGGAGGGAGACACAAGCTTGGGGAAGGAGCTGGGATAAAAGCCACCCTAGCGTGATCTGTCTGGGCTCTGAATCAACTGAGTGAAAGGGAGTCATTTGTGGCCCAAGGACTAGAACTTTATCACTACAAAAGCTGCCACTGGGAAGGTGGCGTGCATCCCAGGACAGGGAAATGGACAGATCTAGCAGCCCAGGACTAGGCCACACCACTCCTTGGCAGAGTTGCCTCTGCAGGCCCCAGCTTGGAGGAACAAGAACCCTGACAGAGAGGATGAGCCTAGCAGCCCCAGCTCCCCACCGCGGCCACGGCTTTGGTCCAGCTGCTAAGGAGCAGCGCAGCGCAGTGCACACCTCTGGCTGAGCATGTTAGGCTACGCCTTCCAGAACCCTGGACTGCAGCAAGGGCCCTTTAACCTGCACAGCCCCAGGGGCTGGGGAATAACTGGGTCTCTACCCACTCAGCTTTGCCTTCTTCCCCCTCTCAGCAGAGCTATTCTGCTCTAGCCTGAATTCTGGGCGTTGCGATACTGAATTGGGACAATGAACAGAGAAAAGCAGGAAACCAGACAGGAAAGGACAGAGAAGGTGAGCACAGAGGGGAGGAGGGAGTTGAAACCTGGAACAGCTGTGCACACTGGCAAGGAGAGAGTGACAGAGAGAGAGAGAAATTGATTTTTAAAGAGTTGCTCTAGCTTAGTATTTGGATCTTCTTTAATGTTATTCTACAACTCCAGCGAAGACTGACTTTATATTTTAATGAATTTAGGTTACAAGGCAGCATTTCTTTAAACTTGACACCCTAGAGATTTTGTGTGTACTTTTGGCTTGGGATGGGGGTTCCCATGATAAAAAGACAGCAGCCCTTGTCTGAGCACCTGTGCCGCGCCTGGAGCTGGGCTGGCTGGGAGCCGGGAACGAGGGTGGCCCGAGGTGCTTCCCTCGCAAGAAACTGCTTGCTCCATCCTGGGGAGTAGGGGCAAAGAAGAGCAGGGAAGGGCACCTTGTGGGGGACCCCTGCACACCAGGGGGTGGCCCCCACATGCTGGGAAGCATGAGAGCGTGGCTGGGGTGAAAGTGGAAGCCCAGGCTAAGGTCACACCTGAACAGCCATAGCCCGGACTCCTGTCTGGGTTTTTTTCTAAGGGCAAAAAGCCTGTGGTCAGAAGATTTGACTTTGATTTTTGTGCCATTTGTTTTAAGATTGTATCTAACGTGATCAGTTGAGAAATTCCAACTCTGGGCCACGCAGTGATAGGATTTCTTATTTTTCCCTGGTATGCATCTGCCTGGGTAGTAGAGCTAGACTACCTAGAAGGTCTTTTTTTAGTATTATTAATTTCATTGAGAAACAAATAGCAATGAGACAGTTTCAAAACAGGTTAGTAGGACAGTTACAATAATTAATACATTGCATATTGTCTTCCTAGTAGTTATTCATAGTACAAGATAAGGCAGTGATCCTCGAAGGTCTTATGTTTTTTTTTTTTTTTCACATTATCACGTGACTTTCCATATCTCTGCTCTTCTGAACCAAAATTTCATCTTCCTTCCTTCCTTCCTTCCTTCCTTCCTTCCTTCCTTCCTTCCTTTCTTTCTCTTTCTTTCTCCTCTCCTCTCCTCTTGTCTCTCTGTCTGTCTGTCTCTGTCTCTGTCTCTGTCTCTCTGTCTCTCTGTCTGTCTGTCTGTCTCTCTCCACGCTCCCTCTCCCCTATCTTGGAAGCCAGATTTCCAGTTGCTGCATACAGCTTCCCTGTGTGCACATTCACAATAGACCACTCAGCACCGCCAGGCTGGAGAGCTCAGGGTGCAGGTGGGCAGCTGCCCACATGGCTGACCTGTGCCATCACTGTCACCATGATCATGGTGCACATGAGATACCACGAGGGAAGCGCCTTCCGTAGCCTTTGACATCTAACGTCCAGAACCTGCCTGCATGTTTGTCTCCTTCATGTGACACCCCTCCCTGCTTGGGGGGGGGGGGATGAGGCCACTGGTCACTGGGACTGTGGTGATCTCCAGGGGCACCAAGATGCGCGTGGCCCCAACTCCCACCCCTCTCCCTCCTTGCCTTGCTTTTGTTTGCCTTCTGCCCCCTGCCTGCAGTCCTGCGCCACAGGGTGCCGCGGCTGTGCAGACTTCGTGAGCTTCCTGAACCATCACCAGCACTGGCCACACCCTCGCCCAGGCCTTGCTGTTCCCTTCATTTGATCACCTCTTAGACCTGCTTGCTAACCTCTGCCTGGGGCAGGCTGGGAGATTTACGAACTGCACCCCTTTGCTGATGCCAGGAACACAAAGATGGCTCTGTGGGTCTCACCGGAGGTTGTTCGGGAGGGTGCCAACTAGCAATGGCAGGTGCTGACTGCGGTGGTTGTCTCCAGAAGGACTTTATTGGAAGCAAACGTATTTCCCGGGGAGGAAAGATTATTAAATCAATTTTATCCAATATAATAGTAGGATTCCTCCACGCATGCACAGGTCCTCCCTAGAGAAGGTGGACTCCAGGTTGCTCCAGCCAGGTTGCTGCCTATTTGATGTGGTAAATTGAGGGAAAGGAGTGAAAGAAAATTGGGAGAAGGCATGCAAGGATGATGGAATGTTGGGCGTTCTTAGAGGTGCCATGGACTCCTTGATGCTTGGAAACCAAAAGATCAGTGTAGTCTCTGTAAAACTCCCGAGGCTGGGAAGGTGGGGGTGGCTGTTGCCAAGAGCTGACAAGTATACTGGGTACATGTGTTAGTGTGCTTTGTGTTGCAATAACAAAACACCTGAGGCCAAGTACTGTATAAAGAAAAGAGGTTTATCTAACTCACAGTCTTGGAGGCTGGAAGTCTGAGACAATGTGGTTGCATCATTTCAGGCTCTGGTGAGGGTCCTCTTGGCTATGTCACAGCATGGATGATAGTGTCATGGCGGACAGATGGAGGAGGGAGAGATCACACAGAGAGACGGGAAGCCAGATCAGGGTCAGGCTTACACCTTGGCAACTCCAGGAGGCATGTGTTAATCGCTTCTGAGTGAATGTCCCCATGACCTTGTTCCCCTGTGTGAGTCTCCACTAGTTAAAGGCTCCATCCTTAAATACCACAAAATCGTTACACAAGGGAAGGCAGTTGGCCCATGCCGCAGACAAGGAGCCCGAGGCTCAGCAGTAGTAAGCAGCATGCTGGGCCCCAGACTAGCGATGGCACCGGGCTGCAAAGTACAGACCCACCTGTGTCTGACTCCAGTGCCCTGTGGCTTGCCCGATACCCTCTGTACACGCATGGTGGCACTGCCCCTGCCCAATTTTCCCTGGGCTCTAGTTTAAGGATGAAGTGTGAGCAGGGAGGACATGAAAGGCAGGGAGCAGAAGGTAGGCTGGTGGGACCCACAGTAGGCCCAGCCCTGTCACTGTCTTTTTCTTTGTGTCTGCCTCTTTAGAATCTTCTAGCCCAATCAGGGTCTGCATCACAACTCAGAACCCGATCGCCGCTCTGTAAGAAATAACTTAATTGAACTGTAATTTGCCTACCATAGAGTTCTCTTATCTTAGGTGAACAACTCAAGAACGATTTTAAGACAAGATCTTGCTAAATTGCCTAGGCTGGCCTTGAACTTGTGACCCTCCAGCCTCTGGAAGACTGTACCTGGGATTAAAACCATGTGCCACTGCATTTTGCCTCAAATCAGTGAGTTTTGATACATGTAGAATTATACAGCCACCATCACAATCCAGTGGGATTTACATCACCCCAAAAGTCCCCTCATGCTCACCCGCAGCCTAGTGAAGGCCTGCTTTTTGTCCCTACCGAGATGCCTTCGCTGTCATTTCACATGAGCAGAATCACCCAGCGTGAGTTCTTTCCTCCTATCCTATTTCCCCCTGGCTCCTATCACTTAGTGGTGTTTCTGAGCTCCACCCGGTGACAGAGATCAAAAGTTGCTTTTATCATGAAAGGATACCCCATGGCCCAGGTGGACCACATTTCATTGTCTCTGTTCATCAGCTGAAGACCATCTGGGTCATTTCCAGCCTGGGACTCTGAAGAGCCGTGCCATAACAACACTATTTTGATTGCTGTTTGTGAGGTAAGGTCTCCCTGTGTTGCCTGAGCTGAACTCAAACTCCTGGGCTTAAGGGATCCTTCTGCCTCAGCCTCTCTTGACAGCTTCCTGGTGCACAGGGGCACACCAGTCCTGCCTTGGACTGCTGTGGTGTCTGGTAGAACTCACTTTCCTTCTCCATTTGCACCTCCTACAACTCAGGGCGCACCCTCTGTCATCTCTCTAAAATGTGCATCCAGTGATGTGTCCTCCCCACATAAAATCCATCAAGAGTGCAGAGTGGGGTCCAGACTCCAACTGTGCAGGATACAGTGGTCTCCTGGTGTAGCCCCGGACTCATCTCTCATCACGGGGTCAGGCTGGCCCGGAAGTGTCATTGTGGCCCTGGTGTTCAAGTTCCTACGCTGTGGTCTGCGTAGAGACCGATTTGCAGGACTGCTGGATGAATGAGAAGAAATCACTGTCCTGTACTCAGGGCTGTTGAAATGCTGAGGCAACACCTAGGGATCAACCTGCAAGGTCCTGGGACAGTCACAAAAGAAGACCCAAAACCAGGAAAAGGGAGGCCTGGGTTATCTCTCAGTATTGATGTCAGAGGCTTCTGTGCTCTCCTGAAATGTTCACAGCCAAATTCCTTCCACATTATTAGATATCTGTGCCTTCATGAATGAAATTTCCGCTTTCTGGAATATGTTTTCTGTAGCCACCACAGATTCTCCATTTGCTCAGGCGCCTATCTATCCTTCAAAGCCTCTGTGATAGTGTAAATATGAAGTGTTTCCTCATGTGTTGAGGGCTTGGTCCCAGCGCAGCAATTATCAGAAGTGGGAACTTGGGAAAGTGACTAGACCCTGAGGGCTATGGCTTCCTCAAGAGGTTATTCATTGATGGGTTCATAGCTCAATGGGCTCTTAGGTGTTGGGGCCCAGCTGGAGAACGTGATGTATTTTAGGGAAGGGTCTACAGGGTGTTCAGTACTAGATTGGACTCGTAGTGATCCGCTTGTTTACAGCCTCCCAAGAGCTGGGATTACAGTTACATGTGCCACCACACCCAGTCTCAATCGTCATCTCAGTGCATTCTGGGGGAGCGGCCAGCATGGCAGGCCTGGGGATCAACCCCTAGCCCCTGTGCCTGACTGCAAGCGCTTTAATCCCCTGAGCTATTTGGCCAGCCCATGGTTCTCTATCTTGCCCGTAGCTCTTCTCCCTCACTTTTGCTGCCTCTTGTCTGCATGGAGGGGGGAACTCCATTTGCCAACCGCACACTACTTTCCATGATGTCATGCCTCACATGGGCCCAGAATAAAAGACCCAAGCATCCATGGACCCTAGCCTCTGAAATCATAAACCCTTTCTCCTTGAAGCTGTTTTGCATAAGTATTAGGCTGGTGCATTTATGCAAATGAAAGCGGACACAACCTGGGCTCATTTCCTGTTCTGTGATATCCTCCCTCAGCTCTAAGTATTATTCCTTCCATCCTCTGAGCCACCCCACATTGTACATACTTTAATCATTGCTTTACGGCTCTTTTGCGTATCTATCTGCACACCACCCCAAGCTGCTTGTCCAGATGCCTGTAGGAGCCATATTTGTTAAGTTGCTTTTTCTCCCCAGTCTCCCAGCCCATAGGAGCTCAGTACAGTGTATTTTTACTGAAATAATGAACTTATTCCAAGCCTTAAGTTCTTCTCTGATCAAAAGGAGATGACAATACCTGCTTTAGCTACTTTGAAGGATTTTGAAAGCAAGACTAAAATGACCAATAAGTGAAAATACTTGAACAAAAGCATGCAGGAAACCCTGAAGGTCAAGGCTGGTGAACGCTTGCTCTGCCCAGCACCTGGCCACTCAACTGGGTGTGAGTTGACCTTATTTGGTGCAGGAAGTGCCTGAGGCTCCCCAAAGCCCTTGGCATCTCCCTGTACTCCTGGGTGTGACTGGGTCAGCTAAAGACAGCGGTTGAGAGCTGATGACTTTGTTTAAAACTCGATTGAATCCCTTTCCCCATCTCCATCCTGTTTGTCTTTCTCCACTGAATCTTTCACCACTGGACAACATCCCATAAACAGAGTTCCTTGCTGTGAGAAGGTCCTGCTGTGGCAAAGGCTGCGGCTGCCACCCCTGATCTGTCTTCCCTTTGTCCTGGGCCCTGGGCCTCACCCCTCCCCTGGTCCCTCTCCAGATCGGATATGGCCACAGGCCGAGTCTGCATTCACAGGAAGGGAGAGCGATGACAGCTGCCGCTCTGGGCCTGGGTGTTAGCGTGCTGGCTGTGGCCCTGCTTGGACCTAATGCCTCACTGCTGTCACCCCGGATGGGGCAGCAGCTAGTGTCACCCTGGTGGGTGAAGACAGCAGCATCCTAGGCACTCTGCAGAGTGATGACAGGGAGGGAAGCTGGTTCTCTGCATGACCTTGTGGACAGAGCCCGCTGTCCAACTTTAGGACGCACACCTGACATTACTGCTGGAGGGAAACTCACTTGTGTCTTTATTTTGGTGTCTCTTTGTTATAGCAAGCCATCTGACCCTAACTGACACTTGTGATTTCTTCATGACAACTGGGCCTTTGTCATTTTCATCCACTGAAGTGTCCCCAGTGCCCAGCTAATACCAGGCTCAAAGAAGATGTTCACACTAATACTACATTCAAGCACGGAGCCGGAATTCCTCATCTGCATCACTGACGGGCAGTATGGCTTTAACTTTGGGGACCAGTTTCCTCACCTGTAAAATAGGCCTAATAAGTTAGCCAACCTTCTGAGTTGCTGAGATTGCTGAACTCTGCTCAAAGGTCATAGAACATGCCTGACACACAATCAACGCTCAGTGTTAGGTACTATTTTTAAGATCGCATAAATGCCGCATTTTCCGCAGCCTTTCTTTGGGGTTTTCAATACTTCTGACATTATTTCATGTCAAATTAGCAGAGCTCCATGTTGACAGTGCTGGCTGCTTGGGTGGTAACCGTACCTGTCTTTGCCACAGGCTGGTCTAGATGAAGTGGCTTCACCTAGGAATGATCTGCTCCGTGAACTAGGAATGAGGCTGTGGGAGGCCACATGCAAATGTATGCAGATCAAATTTGCAAAACAATAGCCTTGTGCGCCTCTGCATTTACTAGAAAGAACTTCGGGGGGCTGGTATCCTATTCCAATTATATCAGGTTTCCAATTTGCCCTCTCCAAAAGAGACACCTGGGAGAAAGGAGGTGTGTGTGTGGGTGTGTGGGTGTGGGTGTGGGTGTGGTCTATGAGGACAGCTTAAATACTGCTCCACCATCAGATATGTGTGGCTGATCCAAGATAACTTGCAATCAACCCAATTAAACCACACCCAGAAATATAATAATCAAGATCCCAGAAATTCAGCACAGGAACAGTATACTAAACGCCGCTAGAAAAAAGAAACAGATCACATTTAAAGGAAAACCTACCAGAATAACGGCAGATTTCTCTTCACAAACCATCAACTCAAGAAGAGTATGGAGCAAAGTACTTCAAGTCTTGCAAGAAAACGAATTCCAACCCAGACTGATATACCCTGCAAAACTCTCTTTCAAGCATAATGGAGAAGTGAAATACTTCCATGACGAAGAACAACTAAAGAATGTCATGATGACAAAGCCGAGCCTACACAGATTACTAAAAGAGATTCTAGAGAGGGACCAAAATGACCATAACTCCATGAATGAGATTGTAAAGAACCCACCAAATAGGGCAAACAATTAAACACAGGAGAAAAAGAGGTATACAAAAGCAGTCTTTCAGTTATTCTTTTGTATACAGCAGCAAAATCTCTACAAATGGACTCCTCCTGCACCCTATTGGGCATGATTCCATCCAGGTCTACAGGGTGGATATCAAGCAAATAGCAGTAGCAAATAGCAGTAGCTCAGTCCCACAAGTGACACCTGGCCACCAGTAAGCATCATGTCCATGTCTATGACATACTAGAACTTTGTGCAATATCCTATCCCCAAACTGTTAGAAGTGCTGGTCATATATTTGCCATTTCAGTATTTATTATATGTTTTATCCTTAGTAATTCTTTACTATCATGAAAACTTTCTTAGTTGAATTGTTTTAAAATATTTAATATTTAATTAATTTTCTGAATATTGTTTAATCTTAATTTTTGTTTTAAGATTTATACTGTAACTTTGACTTGCAATCTACTTACAAGATATAGTATGATAAGAGGGCCATCCAAATAGCAAGGGCAGATTAAAGCGCCTGCTTAGGCAGACGCAGGAGCCAGGAGTTCAATCCCCAGGCCTGCTGTGCTGGCCCCATCCCTGAGATGGCAATTGAGACTGGGTGTGGTAGCGCACGCCTGTCATACCAGCTCTTGGGAGGCTGTAAACAGGTGGATCACTACGAGTCCAATCCAGTAGTGAGACCCTGTACACCCTGAAGACCCTGTCCTAAAATAAAAAAAGACACAGTATGATATTTTCTAATATTAGAAACTTTAAAAAGTATAAAAAAAGTAAAGATAGCAAACAAAAACTGAACAACAAAAAGCAATAAAAATTATATAGAATTTTAAAACAAGATGATAGAAATTAACAATGGTTGGTATATTACATATTATTATCTTCAAAGCAGTTGCTCAGATTATCAGATAGAGATAAGAAGACTGGTCAAATAATTAAACATCAACTGTTCTTTTCGATAAAGCAATAAAAATTAGTGGTACAAAAAAAATTGCAAAATCCCAGAGCCTGAGACCCCATTTCCAACCAGCCCTTGTCTAACCAACAAGCCCCCACCCCAGCCTCCTGTTATCATGGCACACAACAAGCGAGGCCGTAAGAAGCTGCAGACGGTGCTCAGCAAACGTGGCCTTGAGTTTGAAATGTCCCAGGCCCTTGGGGCTTCAAGCTATGTCAAGCTGAACCATCAGAGGCCCATTTTCTGTAAAATGCGCAAGATGACCCATGGTCACCCACCTGGCAATCACTGAGATGCAGACGGGCTGTGCAGTCCCATCTGTGGATAAGGAGGGTGGTTGGGGTCACCACCAGGAAAGCTATGAAGCCACCCAGTGGTGTTGGCATGGTGAGCAAACCAGGACCAACCTTCAGAGTTTTCCCATTGCAATTCAGCCTTCAAGTATGTTGTCCCACTGTCATATGAGATGACAGAATCATTGGTTCCCACATGTCTGTATTCATTCATTCATGTATTGATTCATTATTTATTGATTCATCCATCATTCATCAATTCATCATTCATTCATAATCATTCATCCATCCATCATTCATTATTCATTCATCATTCATTCATACATCATTCATTCATACATCATTCATTCATTGATCATTCAGCCACCATCATTCATTCATCATTCATTCAGTCATTATTCATTCATTCCTCAAAGATACAGGAATACTGATGACTCCAGGCAGGCCCTTCTGCAGGGTTCCAGAGCACAAAGATAGAGAAGACACTGCCTCTCCTCTCCCCAGAGCTCAGTAATGATCCAGGAGCAGCGAAACCTATAATCAGTACATACTACATCATCTCAAGGGACAGTCCCTGGTGCCTGGACTGCAAGGATACAAAGGAGGAAAGATTTGGCTATACCTGGGAAGGTCAAGGCCACACAGAGGAAGACATGGCATCTTTCAGAGTGTGCAGGAGATTGCCAGGTGGCCCAGCAGAAGGCATGCTGTGTGCCAAGGTACAGAAGCATGAAGCCACATGGCCATGAGCTCCAAGACCTGCTTTTTAAAATACAGCCCATGATGTCAAACTGTACCTTCCCCAGCCACCCCACATGGGCATCCCTGGTCATGACAATGTCTATGACATTTATTAGCCCACGATCATTGATTGGCAGTCACAGTAGATGGTAAGTCCTTGGGTTGCATGTGTCCTCTGCGGCTGTGAATGTCCTGTCTTTGCAAGGAGATTGTGAGTCACCTGAGAGTCTGGGCTGCCTCTGCTATCTTTGTCCCCCAGGGTTACAGCTCAGTGCCTTCCTTTGGAATATTAAGCAGGGAAGAGCTGCTGTCTGCGGAGATGCCCAAATACCTGAAAATGTTCACATCATCAAGATGTCAGTATTTAGGGAGCACCCCTCCAGTGTCATGCTAAGTGCGAATTTGTATGTTATCTCATTCAGTCCTCATGATAAGGTGTATGCTCTGAGCTACCTTTCACAGACCAAGCCAGGGAGACCTAGAGAGGCTGCCTTGCTGGCAGAGAAGGGGCTCCTGGCAGTGAGCAGTCCAGGCTTTGGGTGTAGGCCGACTGGTCCGAGACCGATGCTCTGAGCTCCAATTCTACCCAAATTTACTGGTGCTATTTCAGTCCTCTTGGAAGGATGATGAGAACTCGAGTTTCGCAGAGTGGTGTGTAAGTCTTGAGCTCTGAGCAAATGCTGCTTAGTCCTTAGGCTTCTTCCTAAGTCATTGACTCCAAGAATCACTCAGGGTAGCCAGGCAGGGCTCCTTGTAGGAGGCCAAGCTTTCCTACAGTGAGGGGCCAGCATAGTAGAAGGTGTGAACAAGGGTTCAAGGGGCTGAGACAAAACCATTTGTAGGGTTTTAAGAGCTTCTGATAGAAGAAGAGCTAGAGAAGTAGTTGAAGGAACCCTAAATCGCAGCAACTGCAGGCGTACAGCCAGAGTGCTCCTTGCACCCCACATGACTCCCTGGAGGGACGAAGGCCCTCACTTCACCAGGAAAGTCACCTCTGGGTGGGCCATGCCTATATGAGGCATCTCCAGAAGCCGCAGGATATGTGGAGCCTTGCAGCCAAGCAGCACTGGCAGGTGGCTGCCAGTGGATGGAGTGCGGCTCAGGTACCTGCACTGTTCTGGGGTTGATTCTAGGGAGTGGGAGGAGGAACTGGCTCCACAGAGGCTCTATTTCCTGGGAAAAGGTAGAACAGGGTCATGTCAGGTGGCAATAAATGCTGTGGGAAAAAAACATATGGAGGGACAGAGTGACAGGGGCAAGATGAGGAGTCAAGGAAGGCCCATCTGAGCGAGGATCTGACATTTGGGTTGAGAGCATCTGAATGACCAAATGACACCAGCAGAGTCAAGAGCTGGGCAGAAGTAATCCAAGAAGGGGACACGGCAAGGGCAAAGGTCCTGTGGTAGGAACAAGACCAAAGGAAAAGACCAAAGTGGCTGGAGAGTGAACCATGGGAGACAAGGGTTCACGTAGCCAAGCACACTCAGTGCCTCTAATCCCAGTATCCTCAGAGGCTGAGGCAAGAAGATCACAAATTAAGCCCAGCATGTGCATCTTAGTGACTTAGTGAGACTTTGTCTTAAAGGAAACAACAACAAAAATGGGCTGGGGAGGTAGTTCAGTGTAAAGACCCTGGGATGAAACTCTAGTACCGGAGAGAGAGAGAGAGAGAGAGAGAGAGAGAGAGAAGAATCCAAAGTTGGGAAGTTGGGTAGGGCCAGACTAGGCATAGTCTGGGATGGTTTTATTCCAAGTGCCAAGGTATATTAGTTGGCTAATGCAGTATAACAAACAACCTCCAGATGTAACAATTTATAACAATACACCTTGGCTTAAAAGCATCTGTGGCTCCACTGCTTTGGACTAAAGAGGCAACAGTGGACATGGACAAGTGAGGCAAAGGGCCTTGCCCATGGACGGAACTGGAGGCAAGAGAAGAGGACATGGGGATGCATGACACCAGGGCTTGCTGGGCCACGAGCCCCTAGCCCATGGGATAACAGTGCCTTGAGATTCTGTCTTCCTCCTGGGACATTATCCTCACACCCCCCACTCCCGTCCTGCCCAAGGCCACATGTCTTCCAGGGAGCTGGCCAGCACTAGGACATGGGCTTGCAGCACAGAGCAGACATCTCCTCATGCCAGGCCAAGAAAGCAGCCCCTGCCCTCAGCCTCCTTGGCCTGCCCGTGCTCAGGACAAGCAGGCCAGGGTACAAGGGCCAGAGAGAATAGTCACCTCTAGCTGTGGCTACAAGGGCAGCTGGAGCTGGAGAGGGAGAGAGGGACAGAGGGAGAGGAATAGAGCAGAGGTGTCTGTTTGTCTGTCTGTCTGTCTGTCTGTCTGTCTGTCTGTCTGTCTGTCTGCCTGCCTGCCTGCCTGCCTGCCTGTCTGGCTGGCTGAGGTGGCCCATAGTTAGAGAGTGAATGGTTCAGGACAGTGTTCCGAAAACTTGACCTAGAATAGCAATGCATTGCTACTAAGTTGTAAAATGGTCAACGTTGAAACTTACCTGAAGACTTTTTCAGGTAAGGATTTACACAAGATCTTCATCTATAGATGAAAAGTAAATAAACCATGGGGCGATTACCATTTCTTCAATTACTAGGGTGCAAAATTCTCACTAAGCGCTTCGTAGCTGTCCCATGCAATCCTTGTAGCAACTCAGTGGAGTGGGCCCTTAGCTGATCCCATTTTGTCAACAGGAAAACTGAGGCTTAGAGAAACGGAGGAACTTGCTCCAGGTGACACAGCCTGGATGGGGTCCGGGTCTGCAAGACTCCAAATCCATGTTCCTAACGGCTACGGTCACTGGTGCTTGGGTTCAGGCTCTGACCACTGCAGGCAGCGGGTGGTGCCCCCTGGTGGTGGCAGCCCCAAAGGGCAGTTGGGTGGGAGCTAGAGGTTGACCATTTGATAGTAGACTGAGACACTGCTGTCTCGGGAGCAAAGAGAGGGTTCCAGTCAGCGTGTCTCCTTTCAGAGGTCCAGGGATGTCCCCTCTCTTCTTCTCAGGCAGCCTGGCACTGATCAGAAGTGATTCACACCAGTAGCCCATATGACATCACCAAACGCCAGCCACATTCTTATTCAAAGGAAGCTTCCCACCAAAACTCTCACTCCTGCATGTAGCATACTGACATTATCCTGGTCTCAGCGCAGGGCCTTAGCCTCATTGGGATGTCAGACTGGTCACCAAGGGGAGAAAGCCTTCTTACTGAATTGGTTTTGTTCCAGGGTCCAGGCCCTGTGGGGACTGATTTCCCAGGGACCTTCATAACTGTCCAGACCTCCAATTTGTGGGAAATGAATCAGACAAGGCTAGAGTAAGACAGGACAGCAAGAGGACCACAGGGGAGGGGGAGTGAGGATTACAGGGTGAGGGCAGAGTTGGAGGAGGCATAAAGTGGGTTTTCCAAAGCATCGGATCCTCGGGCATGTGGCTCATCCCAGCTCAGAGCCTCTTGAACAGGAAGCTGAGTATGTTGCCCTGAAAATAAATGAAGCAGCCCAGCCAGCAAAGTGCAGGCTTGGAGAGTCGCTCATCTGTCTGTCTTTCTGCCTGCCACGTCTATCCTCTAGTCCGGGAGGCTGTCTCCAGGGGAGGCTGCCGGGCGAGGGGGTAAGTGGTGCAGGTGGGGACTCGCAATGCCTGTGTTCTATTTCCAGCTCCCATCACTGACTCATGGTGTGACCTTGCCGAGGTCACGGCTCTGTGCTTCTTGCTGTGGGGAAAAAAAATCAGAGGTGGCAAAGCTTGTGCTTTCTTCAGGGACAGGAGTCCTAGAATCTGGGGGACCTGCTTGCTCCCTTGTACCCCAGCTCTGACTGTGCATGCTGGTATTCATGAAAAAAACAACAACAACATAGATTTGAATCCAAGGGACTTGGGGGACGATCGAAGCAAAAAGCAGGGCACTTTTGCTGTGGGGTGACTTGTGGGCACATTTACATGCGAATGTTCTCCCAGGCATTTCAAATTGTGTTCCTGTACAAATGACTCCCACATGGCCCCTACCTTGTCCGTGCAAGGCAAAGAGGAAAGTGCTTTCTACCTCCTATCGGGATGAGGGAATCAATGCTAGGATGGTTATTTCCCAGCAGTTCCACTACCAGAAGCCTTTTTGTGATTTTGCTACCAAGCACTGTCCCATCTTGCAAGTCCTTGTTAGTTAAATTCTCTGCATACATTAGGTAGAAATATGCCATTTTCATTCGTGTTGTCACCAACAAGTACTAGGTAAAGTTTATTCCTACTACAAAAGAGCTAGCGCCCTTGTTGGCTTCACTGCCAAGAATTGCAGTGTTTGCTCTGGGTGGCCACCTCCCAGGAAAAGGCCTAATTTCCTCTGGCCATTTTGGAAATTTGGAGAATTTTTCTTCAAGGGATCCAGGCTAGAAAGTCAGCAGAAAAACCAAGTGGCCTGTGGGAGATTCTGTGGCTAGCAGTGGGACTAGGTCCAGAGGCAGGGGCCTGATCCGTGTGCATCAGACCACGTGGCAGGAGAGCTTGTGTGTGCACACTCACACGCACTGGCACATGGACACACATGCATGATAGGAGCCCAACACAGGCAGGGGTCAGGACATTAAGGCTCAAACCATGAAAGAGAAGCCCTCAGTACTGGGCTTAGCAGGCAGAACCGAGCCTGAGGGCACAAAGGGGAACAAGGAATTCTCCAAGGAAGCTTCTGCAGAGTGCTGGGAGGGCAGAATTTTAGTCCACCACCTGCCTATGCCCCAACAACATATTCTTTCTTAAAATAAAAAACAAAACTGATTACTAGTATGTGTTTGTCCTACGTGATGACTGCATTCCCCATAGGGAGCTGGCCGCACGCACAATACACCTTAATTCTGTGCTCATCTTCTTCCCTTGCTTCCTCCTACCCCTCCATCTTTTCATCCCCTTCTTTTTGTGCAAAAGATCTGCCTCCCTTGTTTCCTGTTATTTATCTTTTGAGGTGGCTTTGACGGATCTGGGTGCCTTCAGACCAGCTCCAGCCTACCACTGCCTCTTCCAGGGTGCGAGAATGGAGCTGGGGACAACAAAGGCTGCCTGGGGGCCCTGAAAATGTGAAGCCTGGGACTCCAGTGGTCTGGCGTGGTGGCCATAGAGAAGTAAGCAGGGGAAGAGCTGCCCTCCTCTTCCTCCTCCCCTCCTCCTCCTCAGCCAGGCTCCTGCCCTTGGCTTTGCCCCAGAGGCTCAGTGTTTGATCCCTGGGCTTTTAGGCATCAACTGCCAGTGCCTTTGGAAAAAGGCCAGGGGCTTAGCGCTCGGCTTCAGAATCCCCGGCCCTGCCAATCCCCAGCAGGCCAGGCTAGGGTCTCTGGGGGCCTGTTGCCCTGACAGCTGTTCCTTGGGTTATTTTGGTCCAGGGGCAGCTTGTCAATTCCAGGGTCTTCGGACCAAAATAGCCAAAGGATGGGACAATCTCCCGGTGGCTCTGTGGGAACCTCCCCAAGGAAAAGTTGGTACAGTAGGGTGGGGCAGAAATAAAAGGGCCTTGGTGGGGGCTGGTGGAGAGGGAATTCTCCTGGCAACGACTTAGGCTTACCTGGTCCCTTACTCAGGCTACCAAAGCTGGCCGAGAAGGAAGCACAAATTTCTAAACCCTTTCCCCAGTCCCTATCACTCTGGGACAGTCAGAGCAAGAGACATCTATAAGCCTTCCCCACTTTACAGACAGGGCTCACCGGGTTTAGAGAGATGGAGATGCTGGCTCCTGGCCACACAGCTGGGCACCTGGCCACGTGCCTCCTGGTTGGGCTCCTGTCCCACCTGAGGCAGATGTACCAGGTGGAACTGGTGCCCATCGCAAAGCTGGGGCCAGCACGGAAAGTGCTGAGTGGCCTTGGCTGTGTGTCTCACCACAGCAGCGGCCCTGGCAGTGCAGGCCTCGCTCACCCTTCTCCTCCTTGCTTTGGTCAAATGCCAGGAAGAGAAGGGGGGCGCAGCCACTCTGGAGCCCCGTCACAACTTGATTGGCAGCGTCCCTACCCCGTGGCACCATAGCCCGCGGTGATTGTCCCTGGCATAAAGCAAGACTAACTGTCCCGTTCATTTGGGCCAAAGCGGTGGTGAGCCGGTGAGCCCAGAGACCGTTCTGGCACCTGGCTGCGGGGCGCATGCCCGGGACACGCCCTAGGGACACCACTCCCGGGTTAAGCAACTCAACTTAGTCGTCTAGCGCCGCCGGCAAAGTCCGCGAGGCGGGTCACACTTCCCGGGTCGCGTTGGACGCGGCCGCCGGACCACCCTGCAGCTCCCGCCGCTCCCCTGGGTTTGTCCAGCCGGCTAATTTCCTACGCGGGTAAATCCTTTCGCCAGCGCCTCCGCCCCTCCCTCTCGCCTCTGCCTCCTCCTTCCCGGCCGCCCGACTCCGCGGTCTGTCCGCGCCGCGCTCCTTCGCCCCCGCGC
>NW_004525008.1:312073-319144 GCF_000260255.1 Octodon degus
CCGCCCCCCGCCGCCCCGCCGCGGCTCTCGCGCTCTGCAGCCTCCTGCTGCAGCTCCGGCCCGGGCTCGCGTGCCCCGCGGGCTGCGCCTGCACCGACCCGCACACCGTGGACTGCCGCGACCGCGGGCTGCCCAGCGTGCCCGACCCCTTCCCGCTGGACGTGCGCAAGCTGCTGGTGGCCGGCAACCGCATCCAACAGATCCCTGAGGACTTCTTCATCTTCTACGGAGACCTGGTGTACCTGGACTTCAGGAACAACTCTCTGCGCTCGCTGGAGGAGGGCACGTTCAGCGGCTCGGCCAAGCTCGCCTTCCTCGACCTCAGCTACAACAACCTCACGCAGCTGGGCGCCGGCGCCTTCCGCTCGGCCGGGAGGCTGGTCAAGCTGAGCCTGGCCAACAACAACCTGGCGGGCGTGCACGAGGCCGCCTTCGAGACCCTGGAGTCGCTGCAAGTGCTGGAGCTCAACGACAACAACCTGCGCAGCCTCAACGTGGCCGCCCTCGAGGCGCTCCCCGCGCTGCGCACCCTGCGCCTGGACGGGAACCCCTGGCTGTGCGACTGTGACTTCGCACACCTCTTCTCTTGGATCCAGGAGAACGCCTCCAAACTGCCAAAAGGTGAGCCGGGAAGCTGGCCTGGCGGGGGCGCTGGGCGGAGCAGAGCGAGACCCCCGCCCCCAGCAATTTCAGGCTGAGCCCTGAGGAGGAGGAGAAGGAGATTTGGGGTCGGGCCAGCCGCTGCCCAGGAGAGCGCACAGGAGGCTACTCCTCAAGGTTTCTATAGCTTGAACTTCACCGGGATCTCTGTGGGGAATGGGCGGGAGGGACACAGGCCAAATGCTCTGAGTTTCCTGGCGATGAAGCAGTGTTTGCTTCCTTCTTCCTGTGAACTCACCTACCCAAGTTCATAACCTGCTGGCACGCCCCATATCCTGGGCAGGATCACCTCACCCCGCTTTGTGTCCTAGGACTGGTGGGTGTGGGTCATCCAGTAACCACAGGGCCTCCTTTAGTAGAAGGCACCTACCATGTGGCAAGCACAGCGACTTTCCTTACCTGGGTACCCGAAGACGGAGAGAAGCTGGCCAACGCTGTGGCTTTGGTCTCTGTTGCTTGGCAGCTCGGGTTTGCTCTTCTGATGACAAGGGTGAGAATATTCCTGGTGAGGGGACCAGCGGTAAGCCAGGCATGCAGTCGTGATTTATGGCCCCATGGCTTTTCAGCCCAGAAGTGAAAAAGGCAAACAGAAATGTTGCAGTCTGGTGCTTCTCTGATTTCCTGGAGCCCCTTCCAGGACACGCCTGTCCATCTGCAGATGGAGCGTGAGGACACAGGGAGTTAAGTGGCCCAGAGAAGGCCGGTAGGAGGGAGGCAAAGGCGGAGCTGAGAAGCAGGGCACCCCAGCAGCCACAGGGCTGTGCACCAAGGCAGGGTGGGAGCAGGTGGGCGTCCTTAGGCTGGGTGGACTTCCATCTGTAAGCATTGTAGCCCCCCGTGTGATCTCCCAGAGCTACAGCCTGCCTCCTACCTGGCCCTCAAGGTTTGGCAGAATTGGGGCCACATGTTATAAAAGGTGACGCAGATGCAGGTTGAGCTTCAGAATCTCTGTTATTCCATTTGCTGAGAACTCAAAGAAGCTGCTCCTGTTTGCAGGATTCCTGGGCTCTTCTATTCATTGCCACTATCACAGGCTTGGGTGGCCACTCCTTCGCAGAGGCAGCCCCCTGTGCTGGTACTTCTGCTGCCTTGCACTAGTCCTAGGAAGAGCTCGCTTGCAAGGCATAGAGTTCCCCTACTTTACACTTAGAGCTCACTTGCAAGGCATAGAGTTCCCCTACTTTACGCTTAGTCCCCAGTCTCCTGCATGGCTCCCAGATCACTAGATGGCATTCTTGGCATCAGGACTGGTAGGTGAAGACCTCCCTGGGCCTGAGTTCTCCTTGGTTCCAGTTGGTGCTGGCACTGGGTTCTGGAGAGCTAACATCATTCACCCCATGGTTGGCAGGTAGTGACCAGCTCTGTTGACCCCCCTCTGTCTTGCAGATGAAGGTAAGGTGTCTGTCTCCTAGAGTTAGGAGCAAGCCCGTGCATGGGTGGCTGGGACCTTGGGCAGCCACTTATTATCCTTTCTGCATCTCAGTTTGTCCATCTATAGAGTAACTGAGTGGGTTTCTGAGATCTTCAGATTATGGGAGAGAAGATGGAACCCAGGTAGGTATGGGGGCTGGCAGAAAGATAACTCAGAGTGGGAGGCAGTGTCTATGTCCCTGGGGAAAGGGCAGTGCTGGTGTTGAAAGAGGACAGAGGCAGCTCGAGGGCACCTCCCAGGGCACAGTGCCCAGGGCAGATCTGGTCTCACTGCAGCTGCCCAGGTTGCGTGGCCAGAGCGACGTCCTCAAGCTGAACCAGAGGCCAGGAGGGTGGTGGAGGGACTGCGCAGGCCTTAGAATACAAGACCTGTGGTGAGAGCTAGACTCAGATTTATGGTCCTCGGCAATCCTTGACCTCGCTGAGCCTCAGTTTCCCTGCCCTTAAGGTCAGGATGTAGCGAGTATCCCCCACTTTACCTGCTGTGACTTTCTGTGAGACCGATCTTGTGAAGGGTATGGAAGCCCCAGGCAAGGCAGAGGCCTCTCAGCAGATGTCTGTCCTCATCCTGACGTGTGCTGCTTCTGATACTTCAAAGACATTTAAAAAATATGAATCAGTGCATCATGATTGCATGTATTTATGGGCACAATGGACAGCGCATTCATTTGATCCATATGCTCAATGTACAGTGATCACACTAGGGTGACCACCATCTCCATCTCCTTAAGCATTTATTGATTTTTTTTGTGCCGGGAACCCACCAGCTCATAAAAATACAAAATACGGGCTGGGGATGGAGCTCAGTGGCACAGACACTTGCCTGGCAAGGGCAAGGTCCTGAGTTCAATTTTTGGTACCAAAAAAACCCCAAACAAAATAAACTGTTGTAAACGTTAGTCATTGCAATATACTATGGACATTGGGACTTTTACTCCTTCCGGATAACGGTGTTTCGGGACCTGTTCCCGAGCCTCCCTTCATCCCTCCTCCCACAGCTTTGTTAAGAGGCCAAGACCAAGTGTCAAGACCCTCCTGAGCTTTGAGGCTTCTAGCTGCCTCTACCTCTCCCTATTGCCTGTTCTTTCTGTGCCCCAGTTTCCTCACCTGTAAAATGGGGGTGATGCGGTGGCCACTCTGGGAGATTGCTCTGAGGACGAGAGGGGATTGTTTATAAAGAGCTTAGCAAGTACCCGTACACTGCAGGTACTGTGTAAGTGTTGGTGCCATTGTCATGGTCCCATTGTCACTCTAGAAGGCCAATCAAACACATGTGACTTAGGAGCAGAGCTGGGGGCGCCCTGGCACCTCCTGGTTCCCAGCCCCCCACTATGCTGACCAGGCTTTCTGCCAAAGACAGTAGGCCCCACTGGGGTACAAACTCAGGGATTTCTAGACTGGTGCTTGGCCTCTTTAGGGAAGGACTTCAAAGGAAGGAGCGGAGGACCCCTTTGAGTCTCCTTGCCTCCCTTCCCTGCCCCCTAGCCCCAGAGGAGCAGGACAGAGCCAGAGCTTTCTTCTGGTGACCTTGACTAGCTGTGACAGTTGCAAAATGTGTTGTCTGCCAGGTATGCCTCCCCTGTGACCGCAGCATGGTGGGGGGCGTTCAGGCTGCAAGGACCTGTGGCCTCCACTAGGCTCCTTCAGAGGCCAGGAGCCTGGTGGACTGAGGTCTGAGAATGGCCTGTTCTGCTAGGGGGAAGAGGGCCAGAGTGGCCGGCCTGCCCCCTGCCAGGTAGCGGAACCCCAGACAAAACAACAAGTAGCAGCAAATAACAACAAAACAAAGAAAAACTCCAGGTACCCAAACAATGTTGAATTTGAGAGAAACCCTAAATAATGCTTTAATGTGAGGATGACCCGTATGATATTTGGGGCATACGTACACATTAATTGGATGTCCTGCATTTTACCAAGCAGCCCTCCCCCAGGGCTGTAAGAGATGCACTTTGGAGTTGACAGGTGCCGTCTCTTTTAATCCAGCAGCAGTGCCTGCTGGCTAGCTTTGCCCACAGTTTGCCTGACAGAAAACAAATGAGCCGCAAAAGAAGTGGTTTGTACAAGGTCAGTACCTGAACTCTGGAGTGTCCAGCCCCAAAGCCGCTCTCTGTGAGGGGTGCAGAAAGGGCCAGTGAGGTCACCCCAGCTCTGCCCTCTCTTCCCCGTTCTCCTGGGTGACAGTGGCCGTTCCCTCCTTGCGGCACCTTTATTCTGCACCTGTTCTGGTGATTTTCCTAGGAGATAACAGGGTTCTAGTCAGGTAGGAATGCTGACCACCAAGGGGACAAGGCAGAGCTTGCTTGAAGCAGACAGACCTGGAAGTTGGAGACCTTGGAAAGTGCTTGGGTGACCGGCTGGGGCAGAGAGGGAGAAAATGGGGAGACTCGGGAGAAGCCTAGGAAAGGAGAAGCAGTGGCGTTGACGACAGCTTGGTCACGGATGCTATGATCTTTAAAGCCTTCCCTGGGCTCCCGTTTTATTCTCTTTATAGCAGCTCAGGAAGTGATCAGGAATTCAACACAAAAATGAGCTCGGCAGTGCTTCTGACCTGAGGCCCTGGCACGTGGCTGCTGGGAAGGACTTGCGCTGGGTCTGAGGCTCCCTGACTCTTTCGCCACTGGGCCTTCCCTAGGTTGCCTGCTGCCTCTATGCCTGCTGTTTTTTTTTTTTTTTTTTTTTTTTTTTTTTTTTTTTTTTTTTTTTTTTTTTTTTTTTGCAGGCAAAGGAGTAGAAGTAGCAGGATCTGTAGAACGTTCTGTGTTGCAAGGCTCCTACTCTTTGGTTTTAAGTAAAGGGAATATTATCTTGTCTATTTCTTTCCTTTTTAAAATGTATTTGGTTGTTACAGGGTCTCTCACTAAGCAGCTTGGACTCATAGTGATCCTTCTGTTTTTTATTTTATTTTATTTTATTTTATTTATTTGTGTGTGTGTGTGTGTGTGTGTGTGTGGAGCCGGGGATTGAACTCAGGCCCTTGCGCTTGCCAGGCAAGCGCTTACTCTACTGAGCCATCTCCCCGGCCCGATCCTCCTGTTTTCATCCTCCCCAGTGCTGGTGTTACAGGTGTACGCCAGTATGCCTGTCCAGACTCTGTGGCCAGCTCAGCCCGCCCTGGGGGTGGGGCTGGCGTGGCATGTGGTGTCAGGGATCAAGCCGCAGACCCTGCACACCTAAGCAGGTGTTTTATTCCCCTGAGCTATCTCGCCAGCCCCATTATCCTGGTTTTATTTTATTATTCTTATTTTGTATTTTGTAGTAAGGGTGTACAGGGTCTCACTACATACGTTGGACTTGTAGTGGTTCTCCTACTTTCAGCCTCCCAAAGAGCTGGGATTACAGGCGTGTGCCACTGTTCCTCGTCTCAATTATTGTCTCAGTGGGCCCCGGGTGCAGGGCTGGCATGGCATGCAGGTGGGGGTGGGTGTAGAGCCCCAGCCGCTGTATCTGCCTAAGCAGGTGCTTTAATCTGCTGAGCTATTTGGCTGGTGCTTATCCTGGTATTAAATACAGGGAAGTTGAGGCTTGGGGAAGCAGGAGCCTTTCAAAGACCTGTCTGCCAGAATGCAGGGAGCTGTAGGCTCTGCACTGGGGAGAGGACCAGAATGCCTAGACATCCTGGGCCCAGAGCTCACTAGCCTGAGATGCCATCATAGCTTGGCAGGCTCTTCACTTCCTGTCCCCAGCCTTGGTCCTTTCAAGCCCAGTGGGCTTGGGAAGCTGAGCCTGGTAGGTACAGGTTTGTCTCTGTGCTTGTAATTGTGGAGCAGGTGACATAGCCCTGAGAATGTGTCACAGGTAGGTCTCAAGGGCTGCACAGGTGGGGCACCCTCTTAGACCTCCTACATGTGGCCTGCGGGTGGTCGCGGTGCTCACTGCCAAGGACGCGAGGCGAGTGGAGTGTCTTACCCTGTCACCTTGATGCATGGAGTGTGGGGTACAGGGCTAGGAAGAGGGGGATGGGTGCAGAATGACACAGGGACACGTGCCACACCTTGGCTGTGCTAGCCCTGACAGGGATCACCTCCTAGACAAGATCTTCTAGATTTGCCTGGAGTGTCCTGGCATTCAGGGAGTGGGGTCCTTGCTGGTCATCCCTTGGTCAGGGTCATGCTGGCAGGGGACGTCATAGCAGGCAGGGCGCTTATGGAATTAGAATGTCGCTGACCCTGCCTGCGTGCTCACCTGACCTGACTGGGGGCTCGTGGGGGCACTCACCCCCACCTTGACCCACTGAGCTGTGAGAGTTTCCTGTCACACAGTCTTCTCTGATGTCACACACTAGGGAGAGCCTGGCTTGGCAGGTCAGTGGGGATTTCTTGTCATACTGACTGAAAAACAGTTTTTCAGTCAAAGAGGCAAAAATGACACTTGCCTAAAGCTCACAGAGGTGCTCTCTCTTAGAAGACTCCAAGGTAATGTTTTCTGTCTTAAAAAAAAAAAAAGCATTTGCAATTTTTCTAGTTACATAAATGACAGAGTCTGGTAACTAGTCTGGGGAAATGTAGTTAAGTATCATGAAGAAAATAAAAATAAAATTAAAACCCCAGAATCCCTTTACTATTAGAATTTAGCTAAATTTCCTTCCAGCTTTATTATGCCCATATGCATTTTACTGACATTATACTATTACATTTTATACAGATTTTGTTTCATTTATTGAGTTGTGAGAGTTTCCTGTCATTATAGTTCTTTGAAAATTCAAATTTAACAGTCCTGAGAGTAGGTCAGTTTATAGATCCATGAATTGGAACTATCTCAAATTATTAGAAATTTGGTGTGACCAGGCACCATAACATACACCTGTGATTCCTGCACCCACACTGGTGGGAGGATTGCGAGTTTGAGCCCGACCTGGGCAACACAGTGAGACCCTATCTCAAAATGTAACATAGGCTGGGGCTGTAGCTTAATCTGAAGAACCTGGTTTCAAGTCCTGGGGGTGGGGGGAGAGAGAGAGACAGAAAGACAGAGAGAGAGAGA
>NW_004525008.1:319406-332444 GCF_000260255.1 Octodon degus
AAGAAGAAGAAGAAGAAGAAGAAGAAGAAGAAGAAGAAGAAGAAGAAGAAGAAGAAGAAGAAGAAGAAGAAGAAGAAGAAGAAGAAGCTTTACTATGCCAGCCCCGCCCCCGGGGCGCACTGGGACAGCAATTGAGACTGGGTGTGGTGGCGTGTGTCTGTAATCCCAGCTCTTGGGAGGCTGTAAACAGGGGGATCACTATGAGTCAGATCTAGTAGTGAGACCCTGAACACCCTGTAGACCCTTCCCTAACATACCAAAGAAGGAGAAAAAGGAGAAGGAGGAGAAGGAGAAGAAGAACAAGAAGAAGGAGAAGGAGAAGGAGGAGAATGAGAACAAGAACAAGAACAAGAACAAGAACAAGAACAAGAACAAGAACAAGAACAAGAACAAGAACAAGAACAAGAACAAGAACAAGAGAAAAGGAGAGGGAAGGGGAGAGGAGAGAGGAGAGAGGAGTATGTTATTTCTATTTATTTATTTTTTTTTTGCATGGAAATGATAGTCATGCTCATGGAAAACAGATTTATCCACATAAATAACCTCTGGCTGCTTCCTTAGGATGGAAACACACAGGGAAGATCTATTCCTTGTTAAACCCGGTGCTACATTTTTGCCTAGAAGGACGGCACAACTAGCAAGAGTCAGGTAGCAGCACACCTTTCCCAGCTGAGTGGGTATTTTCAAGATATTAAATGACATCTCTAACTCTTCCAACTCCATTCCATGCTCACTGGTGGAGTAGATGTGTGTACATCTGCCTCCTCCCCAAGAGAGTCAGTTCCAGGCCGAGGTTGGCTGAGGTCTCCGTTGCCCCTGCCAGTGGCTGTGTCCCATTTCTGACGTCCGTACATGCCGTGCGTGTCACAGGCTACTGCCTTTTCAGATCGTCCTAGAGTTGACTCCCTAGGGTGTCACCTTTCTCACCATCGCTGCTGTCCAGGGCTGGGTGTCAGCTTCAGCGGCACATGAGCTCGACTTCCGGCGAGGGGCCGACCCGGACGCTTCAGCAGGCGTCCTTGTTGAACCTTGCTGCTTGGACCCCGACCCAGGCCTCTCTGAAAATGCTGTGTTCATCATGTCACTCTGTCTGTTAGCTCCCAGGGCCACAATGTAGGACAGTAGATGGACAGCCCTGGGGGACACAACTGGGATTCTGCTTTGGACAGGCCAGTGTCATTGTTGGCTGTAGTTACTAGCTCTCCAGCTGACTGAGATACTAAAGGGCTGAGCCTTTTCAGCCAAGTGACTGTCCCATTCGTGCTGACCCTGATGGTTGTGTGCTAGGGTCCTCTGGGTTCCTGAGGTGCTTGGCAGGTCTTGTCAGCCTTTGGAGAGGTGGTGGCCTTAGAGGTACATGGGGACCTCCCCATCATGCCAGCCGTGGTGAGTCCCTGGGTAGGGCATACTCACTGTTCTGAGTGGAATCACGTGCCAAATGCTGCCCATATGGAAACACAGTTGAACATGCTACTCTTGCCCTGAAATCTCAGGGGACCCTGAGCCCAGCTGAGTCCCAGGGTTACACATCCTGGGACCTTCCTGAGCCTCTTTATTTCCTACCTTGACTTCTCCACATCCCTAGTCCTGCTCAGCCTCCGGGTTTTCTCTGTTCAGGATCAGAAGCTCACTTTGTGAGATTTCAGCTTCTACTCACTCTAGAACCACTGCTGTTATGGGAGTCACATCTCTTGTCCTTTTGAGGGACATAGGATGGGCTTGTTCCTTTTAAAATCCCTGGTGACTTGTACAATAGGTGACAGGTTTGGGGACTCTGATGGCTCCTGTTATATTTTAGGATAAACCTGACCCCCTCTTCTACCCCAGAGCCCTGCATACCCATTTCTCCTCTCTCCCTGCCTCTCCTGAGGTCTTTTCAGCCCAGGTATCCAACCAAGACACCTTCTAGAAACCCTGATTGTCATCCTGCCCTGTCACTGTTTGCCACCTCTCCTTGTGGAGTTTGCATCATCACACCCTTACGGCATATATGACCCGGTCAACACACTGCAGAAAGACAGCTCTGAGGGCCCAGCATGCACTGCAGGAGCCTGTAGTGCTGCAGCCCTCAGTGGGACTGCAGGGACGACTGAGCAGGTGAACTCAGATCCTCTGGGGATGCCATGCCCCCGGCCTTGATTTTGCTCTCCCCTTCCAGCAACCCTCCCTGAGAGTATGTATCCTGGCTACTGTTCAGCAAAGCAAGGGCTGGGAATATAGTTCCCTGGCTCTCCTGCCTGCTCTGTGTGGGCCTGCTCAAATTACATGGCTCCCCCAGCCTCTAGACTCCCTTGGCAAGGAGGGCCAGGCCAGCTGCTCCTGACCCACCTGCCAGCATCAGGCCAGCCAGATGTAGGCAGCTGCAGTGCTGTGGCTGTCACCTTCACAGAGCCTGTGTGTCCCACTGGAGGTCACTGAGGGTACCCAGGCCGGGGGTCCTGGGAAGCCTGCTGAGGGGCAGGCTGCTGCCTGTCAGTGTGCAGAGGAGGGGTAGCCACATCAGCTGACCAAGCAGGCAGAGGGCTCTTTGTGAGGAGTCAGTGTGTGCCCGGGAACTCTGTGTCCTACCATGGCGCCCTGGGAGCTATGGCACCGAGAACAGGGGTGACAGGAGCACAGCAACCCTCTGCCTTTCACGCTTTCTGCTTCTCATACCATAGCAGGAGCTGCGATCAATAAGCGTGTTTACCTTTAAGAAAAATTCATTATAGTAAAAGATACATCAGCATTAATAATCCCCCTGAAAAAGAAACCCTCCCTCTGGCTTCAAATAACTGGATACCACTTATTCCGTCATTCTTGTCACTTTTTTTTTTATTTTTACTCATTTATTTGTTGTTCTTTGAGACAGGGTCTTGCTATGTAATTCAGACTTGCCTTGAACCCATAACTTGTATGTAGTCTAAGCCAGCTTCAAATTCATGGTGCTCCTCCTGCCTCAGCCTCCCATGTGCTGGGATTACAGGCATGTGCCACTATGCCTGGCTCTGGCCACGGTCTGCAGTGGTTCAGAAAGTCGTTGTGAGGTTTTGAGTTGCACTGCTGTGGCTGCCTGGGGGTTCTCGGTTGGTTCAAAATGTCTAGTTTTCATGATCATGTTTGACTTTGGGGAAGATCCAGAAGTCATGCAATCAACACCAAATTTCCAATGAGCGATGTGGGTAAAGACACATCACAATGTTATCTATTACTAAATTTACCTGGAAGCTGCCAGAAAGGTTTTTTTTTTTTTTTTCATATTTGGTACAGGGTCTTTCTACGCAGTTCAAACTCAGTGATCCTCCTGTTTTCAGTCTCCCCGGTGCTAGGATTGCAGGTGTGCACCACCTCACTGATCTCAGTAGCCAGCTCAGCAGGCCCTGGGCAGGACGGACATGGCCTGTGGTTCTGGGGAATAGAACCCGGGCCCTTGAGCTTGCCAGGCAGGTGCTTAGAGTGCTGAGCTATCTCTCTGGCCCTGCCAGAAAGGTTTTACATTGATTCAAGATGAGACAATCATGAAAAGACACTCACAGAAGAGGATTTCCAGAACTCCTTCAGTAAGTGGCAAGAAGGATCGGATCAGGATATTCAAAGCAGGGGGAGTGCTTTGAGAGGGATTTATGGCATAATGTCTTCTACTATTTTAAGATTTAAATATTCACTATGTTTTAAATCACTCACATGCATTCCTCCATGTATATACTGATAGGCTTTCTCTCCCCACTGCCATCCGCCAGGGCAAGGGACTGGTGAAAGTCAGTGGGACTGTTCTCTTGGTCCCTTTAGGAGACTCCGTCTGGCTCCATGTGGGACAGGTCCCTCTCTCTTGGTCTAGGAGTGGATGGAGTGGCACTGTACATGGTGGCTGCTAGGACTCATCAGGTCCTCATAAGGTTGGGTGGAGAGAGAAGGACAGAAAAGGGCTGGGAAGGTCCAGCGAGGGGTGTCTGTGGCTGATGCTGTGCTGACAGTCAGCTGCCTGGTGCTAGGGAAGTTTCCTGAAGTTCCTGGCCTAGTGCCTCCCAAGTAGATGTGGGTGACAGTGATCCTGGGCTAGTGCCTGGAACCGCTCTTGGGTCCTGCGTAGCTGACGCCCACCATGAGAAGCCGGATGGGGGCGATGATGGGACAGCAGAGGACTTGGGGACCAGCAGACGTGAAGTCAGGGAGACAGGCTGAGCACTGTGAAAGCAGGGAGGGTCCCCGGGGGTGGCTAGACTCTTGGGGATTGATGGGCAACTCTTCCTAAACCCAGTGGGATCTGTTAAATGTGTATATCTTGGTCTGCTGCTCTCCAGGGTACAAATCTTCCCAGAATTTCAGACCCGGTGACCCTTGGGTGGGGGCATCCTGGGGGGAAGCCTGAGGCATCCAGCTCCTTTGAATCTCTCTGGAAATTGATATTGACCCATCAGAAGTAGAAGTTCAAAAGCACACAGCCCCTGCTTTCAGCTGTATAAGAGACAATCATAAGTACAGGGAACTGGACCCATGATAGGAATTCCAGGAAACTGATTTTGTACCATGTGAGAAAAGTCTAGCCAGTGCAGGTCTGGAACAGGGCCGTGAGGCAGTGAGGTGGCGTTCACTGGAAGCATTCAAGCAGAGCCCAGGGACTGCTTTGCAGGGGTGGGCACTGCAAGGAGCATCAGGATGAGATTTCTACAGCCAGTGGATGAGATTTTTCCCAGCATGCACCAGATCTCTGATTCTCAATTTCAGGGGCTTCTTGGACCATTCCTGGTTCTCTGAGTCCAACAGATCCTAAAGCAATTGGACTGCTCTTTTCATCTCTTGATTGATGCCTAGAACAGTCTCCCCTTTCCTTTCTCTTCTCCTCCCTCCTCTGTGCTTCTTTCTTTAAAAGACAAAGCTCTAAGCTGTGCAACAGAGGAAAAAACCAAAATTGGGAGCCTCGGATGTGTCTCAGGATTAGTTCTGTTCCTAGTTAATCCTTGTGGGAACCCAGGTCACCTGCAGCAGCTGGAATCCATATCTAAACATGAATGTGTGTGTTCAGTTCACACCCGACTCCCCTGGGGCCGGGATGTAGAATTTCTGTGGCCCTTCCCGGGTGCCCGTGTGACCTGCGCTTCCAGGCAGGGAAGGGCTGTCCTACTGTGAGCATCATAGGCAGGCTCATTCATTCACTCACCCATGAATATTTGTCATCTTTTGGCACTGTGCCCCAGGGCCACTGGCTGTAGGACTTTTGTCACTCACCAGCACATAACCTCTCAAATCTATCAGAAAATAGAGTTCCCCGAGGCTCTCCTGTCCTCCCAGCACTCTGGGACACTCAGACAGGAGGGTCATGAACTGAAACTCTGCCTGAGCAACTTAGTGCGTCAGTGTGGCCCTGTCTCTGAGTAAAAAACATAATTAAAGAGGGCTGATAATGTGCTCAAGGATCTGGGTTCAATCCTCAATGCTGGAAAAAAGATAACAGATTCCTCTTGGCTGCCAGCCTAGCCCCGTGGATGCACGGTGTCTGCTTTGGCCCCACAGCACTTCTGGTGAGCTTCTTTGCCTCAGAGGCTGGCCTCTGGAGGAGGGTGTAGATCAGAGGTGGTGTAGACATATTTGCTGAAGTCTGAGCAGGCCAAACCCCACCCAAATCCACCCTGCTTCCTTTTCATCAAAGATGCTGTGACTCGGAGATGCCAGATAACTTCCCAAAGCCACCCAGAGGACCAGTGGAAAGCCAAACCCTCTATCCCAGTGGTGACTGAGTGGGTGAGAATGCAGGCCCCGGCTCTGGATTCAGGCTCATGACAGTGTGAGCCCAGCTTCTTTAGTTACCAGCTGTGTGAGCCTGGGCAAATCGCTTAGCCTCTGTTTCTTCAATTTCTTATGTGTAATAGTATAGTTATATGCATGTCTGTCATCAGTACCCAAGAGATAGGCCTTGTAGAGCACTTAGCACCATGCACCCCCCGTACAGCGAGTGGGTCACAAATGCCACCATCTTCATCACCGTGGTAGCAAATCAGTCAGCCTCTGCACTGGCGCTGAGAGGACCTGTGCCAAGGCATCACCCTGGGTCACTTTTTTCAATGTGGTGTTCCTGAGGATGGAGTAAGGACACCCCGCTCCGGGGCTCAGCCCTGCCCCTGGCTTGCTGTGTGATCTGTGATGTGTGAGCTTCTTGCTGCTGGAAAAAAAAATGGCATGAACTTAAGGGCTTCAGCCGTTGCGAGTCCGCTCTCTCGAAGTTCTGGTGGTCAGGCGTCCACATGAGTCTGGTGGGCTCGATCAAAGTGTCTGCATTCCCTTGACCTTCTCCAGCTTCTGAAAGCTGTGCCCGTGTCCCTGGGCCCCGGGTCACTCCCCTCTGGCCTCTCTCCATTGTCAGGCCTGCTCCACTGACTCCACCACCAGACCCCTCCTTAGGACCTGTGACCATTATCTGTCCCTCGACAATCCAGCGCCAGATCCTTAACTTGATTCTGTCTTTGGAGCCCTTTGGCCCTAGTGGATAAGATATTGGCAGGTTCTGGGGAGTAGGCTATGAAAGTCTCCGGGGATCTCTGTTCTGTCTGTCACAGAAAGTAACTTTTCCACCTGTGAATGTGGAGGGGCAGATGGCATGCAGGCCAGTCTGCCTGCACAGGCGCCTTTCCTGTGAGCCCCACCCCCACAGTTCCCTTGCTGTCACTTTCCCACACCATCACAACTCCAGCCACAGTGATGGTAGTGCTCATAGCACTGGGGCTTGCCTGGACCACCAGGGGCAGCTCTCATCTGTGAGTGATCTCAAGTCATCCTTTGGAAAACCCATAAATATAACAGAGGTGGGGCTTTGGAAGATTGGCTCATGTTGCTGTTTCATCAGTGGATTAATTAATTTGTTGGCATTACTGGGAGGGGATCAAAACTTAGGAGATGGGGGCTTAGCTGAAGGGAGCAGATCATAGCATGGCCTTGGGGACTGTGTCTTATCCCCACCCTTTTCTCTCTGGCTCTGCTTCCTGGCTGCTCTTAGGTGAGCAGCTTTCTCTCCCATGCCCTTATACCATGATGTTTCAGCTTGTGGCCCACTCTTTGCAAACTAGACCCTCTGAAACCATGATCAGAAACCAACTTCTCTTCCTGTGGGTTGTTTCTCTTGGACATTTTTCACAACAGCACAAAACTGACCAACACACTCAGGCATCAAGATGTTTAACTGCATCCTTGCCTTCTACCCTCTAGATGCTGGTTGTAGTCACCACGGTGAGAACCAAAAATATGTCTAGACACCCAAAAATGTCCCTTGTAGGACAAGATCCTACCAGTTGAGAGTCAGTGCTCTGACAGGTTGTTGAACCTTTCAATAACTGGATGACAGACGTGAAGATTTTATCATACAAACAATAGGAGTTTCAATAAATATTTTTCCCAACACAGTGTCATTTTGAAGACAGTGCCATGGTTGGGGTCCTCTAACACACACACCCCTCCACACCCAACACTCAGCATGTTGCTTACTCCAGCTGGCCTGTGCACTCTAGTGGAGACACCTTTGGGACATTGGGTGATTAGAGGACAGGTCTGGGGAGGAAGCTGCAGTAGGCACCTGGGCCTCCAGAGGCAGTGTGGACCCCTGACCTCCATGCTAGGCGTAGGGTTACAGGCTGCAGGCTGTCCGTAGGTTTCCTCACGCTGACCTTGGCAGAAGATTCTCACTAACCAACCCCTCGGTGGTAGCTCAGCACAGGTCAGTGTCCTTGGGACTCAGCATAGGGCCCAACCCAGAGTTTGTTATTGCTGATCGAAGTGGCTGTGGTGGGCACAATGATAGAGATGTGGATCCCAACTCTTAATTTCATCATGGGCAACGTGACAACAGTGATGATAGTAGAGGCCCACATGGTTGGTGGTGGCTGTGGCTGTCATGGTGGTAGAAGTGGTGGAGGTAAACATTGCAGTTGGGGATGTCGTAGAGGTAGAAGCAGCAGCTGTGATGATGATCAAGGTGTCAGTGGTGGTTGTGATTTTGGCCGTGAAGGTGGAAATGCTTAAGCTGCCATCTTGGAGAATGACACGTTCTGTGCTCCGTACTCACCCGCTGCTTCTTTCCTGTCAGGTTAGGGAGACCACACCAGGACTCTGTAGAGTTTCCACCCCTGGGGCACAGCTGAGCATGGTGTCCAGAAGTTAAGAGTGGGAGTCAAGCTGAAGCTCGGGATCCAGATGCCATCTTACTCTAGGAAGGACCTGTGTGACCATACTGTCCCTTCTAGAGGACACGCTCTGCAGACCTGGGATGAGCCGGGATGAGCCCTTGAGCTGATGCAGCAGAGATGCCTTCCATTTAGTGAAATCAGCTTATTACTTAATCAGACGAAGTGTCTGCTGGCCGAGACAGGGAGGCTAATCGGGACTTTCCCTGGTGCAGCAGTCAATATTTAATGAAAGTGAAGGTGGAGGACAAAGGTTGGTACTACAGGAAATTAGAGCCAGTGTTCCCAGGTGCTCAGGGGGCGGGGCAGCGCTTCTCATCTGCCTCCTCGCCTTGCACTGCACCTCTGCTGGCACACGGTGGCCACAGCACCCTGCGGCACAGCTCCAGGCACTCAGGGAGAATTAAAAACCTCGTGCTTGGAAAGAGCAGTGAGCACAGAGTCAGCAGACCTAGGTTCAGCTCAGGATCCCAGTGGCCTGAGACCTGTTGGCCCAGCTTCTGTAGGACTCTGTGAAATGTGGAAGGAGACTGGCAGGTGTCAAAGGTGACTGCAGCGGAGCTTCTGGGAGGCGTGAAAGGAGAATGGGCCGGTAGAAAGCCTGGCTGGGGCATGAAAGGCCCCCAATGGCCTCTGTAGTTCTGGGAGACGAGCAGGCAGGCAGGGAGGAGGGCTTAACCCTGTGGGATGGGGGTGGATCTGCACACTCCTGAGGACTTCTCCCTCCTTGGGAAACTTGCAAAGGGCCATGTCATGGTCCCGGGCAGCCAGTTCAGGGGAGGACAAATGGCCATTGAGCATGCATTATGATATTTCACGCTACTGGCCTTCAGAGAAATGCAAAACAGGTCAACAGTGTCTTCCTTTATTGAAAAAGGTTCATAAAGATGGAAGCATCAAAATCCATGGTTGGCATGAGTTCAAGGACTCACACACTGTCTTCAACTTGTGGGAACGAAGCTGCGGGAAATAAGAAAGCCTGCGGGGGTGCTCATAGCAGCACTGTCTTTAGGAAGAAAAACTGGAAGTCACTCTGGGCTCCTTGAGAATATCCTTGATCACTCTACTCAAGAAAGTGCCCTGCCACTGCTAGAAAAAGAAAGGGAAAGGGAAAGGGAAAATATTCCCAATACAATTCTCAGATTCAGTGAGAGGGTGTATTCAAACTTGGCAGATTTATACACATGTACACATAGAAAAAATATTTAGAAAAGTATAAACCAACAAGTTAATCGTACTTGTGTAGTCATTTGTCCCATTTTGTTTATTTGGATTGTCTTGGTGTGTATGCAAGCTTTACCTATCCACGGACCTAGGAAAATACAAATATATCTTTAGTAACAAAAAGTGCTTACGAGAGCCTGTCCCCAGCCTGAGCTAGGCAGTCCCTGGGAGGCCAGGTCAGGGGAAAGGCCCTGAGAGATCCCTGGTTGCAGCCTTTCGGCTGGCAAAGGGCTGGCTGGGGTGTGAGAGATTAATCTCAATCCACCATCTGCTGTACCACGTCTATTTCTGGAGGACGGTGCTCTCCAAGCACTCCAGCTCAGGTGGCAGCTGCTGGGCAGAGGTCTTCAGTCAAGGGAAGGGAGCCTGGCAGGTGCTGACAGCAGGATCCCAAGCCACCCCTCCCAAAGGAGGTGCCGGCCCCTCCCCAGTGTGCTCCGGTGGGCGAGCCATGGTCCGTGCTCTGCCAGAATGACCTGGGCTTCACCCTAGCTCTGGCACACATGGGCTAAAGAAGACCAGCCACAGAATAAAGGCTGAAGTGTCTTCCTGCCGGTGGAGCTGCACATTGGCTTGTCCCACCAGAGGGTGAGCTGAACTCTATCACATAGAGGCTAACAGTGTAGGGGTCCACCAATAGTGCTTCTTGCAGGTTAGCAGCAAAAGCCAGCTGACATGAGCAGGAAAGGGCCTTACTACACAGACGGCAGGTAATTCACAAGGCTGGAGAAGCTGCTACAAAGAGATAAGGCAGCTCTGGGCATCCAGGGGACAGAACACCACTCATGGTCTCCCTGAAGAGGCAGGGGCTGCTTTACCAAATGCGCCTCACCATTGTTTTGGTGGTGCAGCCAAGATTGGTGTCCTGGCAAAGAGAGACCTGGTGCAGAGAGGGCAGGCCGTGTACAGAACCCTGGCTGGGAAAGTTGTGTCAAGACCCGCCCAGTGGAACAGAGGTAATAGGCCTAGAGAAACCTAAGAGTTAGCAGGAGGTGGTACGCATACCTGTTATCCCAGAACTCAGGAGGTTGAGGCAGGAGGACCATTGAGTTGAGATCAGCCTGCACTGCCAAATGAGCTCAGGGTCAGCCTGAACTGCATAGTGAGACCATGTCTCAAAGAGACAAATAAAAACAGGAAAACAAACAAACAAACCTAGGGACAGTAAGTGGATGACAGGGACTATCACGTGCTGCTCCTGGTGGTGGAGAGAATGTGTACCCCTGAAAGACATGCCCAGGTCTTACCATCTGGCACCTAAGAAGGGACTTTACTTGGGAAGACTCTGCAGGTCTTAATTAAAATTGTGGGTCTGGGGTGGAGGTCATCTTGGGTTGAAGGCAGGACCACCTGGATTCAAGGACAGACATCCTTGTGAGAAGGGCAGAGGGAGATTTGCTAGAAGAAGCAGAACAGAAAGTCCCATGAAGGTGGGCAGAGCCTGAGGTGCTGTAGCTGCCAGGCCAGGTACAAGTGGAGGCACCTGCAGCTGGAAGAGGAGAGAGCGCTTCTCCCGTGGAGGCTTCAGGAGAGCCTGGAGCTGCTGACGCTCTGATGCTGATTTCAGAATTCTGGCCTCCGGAACCAGGAGATGATACATTTATTTCAATCTAGCCAGCTCACAGACCACAGCACCCAAGGTGTTTTTGATGATCTCTTGATGCTGTGTCTCTGAGTGCTGTAGGCTCAGGCTGCCCCTGGGGGTGGCATAGGTACAAGCCTTCTGGGCTGCTTCAGATGATTCTGTGACCCTCTGGGCCTTGCTGTCCTGGCAGTGATTGGGGTAAGCACTTTTCAGGCAAGGAGGGATGAATTGGCCAATTGTGCCAGGGACCGATTGCCTGATTCTAGCTCTTGGCTCTGCCATTCTTGGTGAGACTCATGAAGGGTGTGACACACCTGTGTGGTTGCTTTATGCAAGAGCCAGGATCCCTGTCACTGCATCTTGTTTGATGAGTTAAAGGAATGGGGCTGGTGAACAGGGATTAGCGGACTCTCTGGCCCAAGGGAAGGTTGGGAAAGGAGTTGGCTGCATTGACCTCACTCTACTTAAGTATGATGAGAATTTCCACCTCTTGTGAGGGAAAAATGGATGCAGTCCCAGGGAGTGAGGAGCTATCTGCTAGCCCATTTGGAGGACAGGACTTCTGTCCGGTAGTGCAGGGCCTTGTACAGCCCCGAGCCATTTGGAGGTCAGCCTGACTGTTAGGGCAGCTAGTTTGGGAAGCCTGTGGTGTCCGCCCATCTCAGACTCTGTCTTTATTCGTACATTCCTTCCAAGGCATTGTCTGCACCCTGAGTATGGGAAGACGGCAGCAAAGGAGGCAGCCTAACCCCACAGTGCTGCTGTGTGAGGGGCCAGGCAGGCAAACAGGAAATGAGCCAGTCCATGTGTGGCATATCCGGGGATGTCCAGGGAGAGAATAAGTGAAGCCTGGCTGGGGGCAGAGTTAGAAGGTGACAGTGGACGGAGAGGGAAAATCTGCTTTGGTTGGGGAGTGGAGGTTTCTGGGGGATGAAGGCATCTGAACAGAGGCTTGAGGACAGTGAAGGGGTCAGGCGAAGGGGCAGGTGCAAAGGCCCGGGGGTGGACTTGTGTTGGAGGAGTTCGAGGAAAGGCAGCAGTGCACAGTGCAAGGGTGGAGGGGGTGGTGGGACTGGGAATTTAACTTTGAGAGAGATAGGGGCTATCTTGTTTACTTATCTCTCTTGTTGCTGGTACAAGACACTCAACACCCTAAATTAAGGAAGGAAGGTTTATTTAGCTCACAGTTTGTGGAAGTTTCAATCCATACTCTGCTGGCTCCAAGGCAGGGTGGCACATGACAGAGGGCAGCTGTCCATGGTGGTGGAAAACAGCAAAAGCAAAGAGCAAAAACGGAGGTCAGTGCATGAGCAAGCCTCTTCTGTACTTTGTATTGTACGCAGGCTATCCCCACCAGGGCAGGTGTAGCGCTCACACCCACAGCCCCAGCATTGAGTCATGAGTCAATTACAAGTCTAGCAGGCATTCCAGGCCTGCCTGAGGCATCTAGGATGTCTAGACACAAACCGTGATGGGCGTAGGGCACGGGGTGTGGAGCAGCGTGGTGGGATACAGTTTCTCTGTGCGATGGTGACTCTTGATTGCCAGCTTGATTGTTCTGAGAGCTGTTAGGGGAGTAGGAGGTGTATCTGGGTGTGTCTGGGTTTAGTGGGAACTCGGCTTTGGGGACTCCGGCTGGTCCCTGGACCCTTCCTCTCCTGCTCTTTCTCACTGTGCCTGCTGCCTGGGTGCCAGCATGATCAGATTCCCTATACTATGCCCTCCATCATGGTCTTCTTGCCTCCAAGCCAGCCTGCAATGGACGAAATCTCTGAAGGCTTAGCCCAAATCAACCTCTCTTCCTTTAAATGGCATATGTCAGGTGTTCTGTCCTTACAATGGACAGCTGACTAATACAATCTCTAACAGATCCATTTGGGCTGAGAAGGGAAGACCTGCGGCCCTAGAAGGTGGAGGCAGGAAGGCAGCTCAGGAGCCCTGATGTGGTCTCATCAGTAAGGAAGCTGGCAGCATGCCCTCCATTTCTGACTTCATTCATTCACCCATTCACTCACCCATTCATTCACTCATTCACTCATTCACTCACCCATTCACTCACCCATTCATTCACTCATTCACTCA
>NW_004525008.1:332544-379292 GCF_000260255.1 Octodon degus
CATTCACTCACCCATTCATTCACTCATTCACTCACTCATTCATTCATTCACTCACTCATTCACTCATTCATTCATTCACTCATTCATTCATTTACTCATTCATTCACTCATTCATTCACTCACTCATTCACTCACCCATTCTTTCACCCATTATTCACTCACCCATTATTCACTCATTCATTCACTCATTCGTTTACTCATTCATTCACTCGTTCATTCACTCACCCATTAGTCACTCACTCATTCATTCACTCATTCATTTACTCATTCATTCACTCATTCACTTATCCATTCATTCATTTAGTTCTAGACCCAGGGAAGGAACCATTATCTGTGGTAGGGTACTGAAGTATCTTCCGTGCATGGTGGCACATGCCTGTACTCCCAGTACTTAGGCATGCTGAGGCAGGATGATCATACATTCAAGCATCTTAGCAACTCAATGAAACCCTGCCTCAAAATAAAAAATAAAAAGAATTGGGGATATAGCTTGGTGCGAAGGGCCTGGATTCAATCCCAAGCATCACCCAAAATAAAAATCTTTCAGTCCATAAGGTTTTTATGCTAAACCTTCTTAGCATAGCATTTGTGCTTAAACCAGTGATTCTCCCACAGGAGACCACTTTGCTCACCTAAGAGGCACTGACAGATGTGGAGCCAGGGTCCACTGCTACACTGAGCAGGCGGTGTCCTGGCATCTGGTGGGTAGGGGTTAGAGATATTCAACAATATCCTCCCCATAATCCCAGCACCTAGAAGACTGAGGCAGGAGGATTGCTGTGAGTTTGAGGCCACCCAAGGCTATGCAGTGAATTTAAGACCAGCCTAAACTACATAGTGAGACTCTGTTTCAAAAAAAACAAACAAGAAACAAAACTCCAAAAAACATCCTCTGGAGCATGAGACAGCCCCCACAACCAAGAACACAGTCCCAGTGTGTGCAAGGCTGAGATTGAGAAACTCTGGTCTACACTAAGATTCTGCAGGAGAGAAGAGCGGACCTCAAAGTCAGACACCCCAGCTCCAGAGCTCTGCGTCCTCAGGTGCCCTGGCAGCCACTCCCCACACCCCCACCAAGGCTGCCTGGCTGGCTGTTCACCGGGTGCTCTTATTTCCCTGTCCTTTGTGAGCTGCAGAAAGCCATTAAGTCCATGGATCTTATCACGATCAGTGCACCCGGCATCGGCCTGCGGCCCCCTGCCCCGGTGGGCTCGTGTGTGGCGTTTTCCACACAAGCCCTTTTCTTCCAGCCACAGGAAAATGTAAGATGACATTTTCTAAAATCTTCGCTTTGTAAAACTGCCAAGACTAATCTCAAGGCACAAAGAGCGTTGTGGAAATCAAAATTGACTGAAGGAGTCACAGCCAGCGAAGGCTGGATTTAGACGACAGCACCGAGGCCTTTGTGCTGTGCGTGGTGGTTGTTTTCCAATTAATATTGCTCATGGAAGGTGAGGATTTCTAGTGTTTTTTCTGGCTAAGTCATCACCTGTTACCAGCTTGAGTGGTGCAGGTAATCTCTTAGCTTTAGAAGCTCCCTGGACCTCATGCTTCTTCTTGTTTTCATGAGATTGTGGCAAGGGTGGGGCTGTTAAGAAGAGGCGGTTTCATTGCTTTTGCTGCTTTTCTATTGAAGAAATCAATTATCTGCAGGGAAGCCCCCCATGTAACTCTTAATGAAAGTATTCCTGATTTATTCACATGCGCTTAAGATGCTCAAAAGTAGAAGTTGGGCCTTTTTAAGAAAGAGAAAGTCAGAAACTATGCTTGGATGTGAAACGGGAGAGCCCTCAGTGCTTTGGTCCATCCAGGTCCTTGGATCTATAAAGTGGTCCTGATGCAGGGAGAGGAGAGATTGAGGAGTCTGGTTGCTGGGCAACAGCTCCCACAGGGAAGAAAGAACCAGTGGGCTGGTTGGGCACCACTTAAGTCACAGGCCAGGACAGAAGGGACAAGGAAACTCAGACATTCTTCCTCTGTCTTCTTTGCTGAGCTGGAGAAGGACAGACACACAACAATCCCAAGAGGCATAGGGGTGTTCAGTGCTGACTCATTAGCAAGGTGGGGTAGGGGTCATCTTGACTTTCAGATAATCCCAGAGGTGGGTGGAGGGTTGGGTCTTTCTAACCTGGGAACGTCAGAAAAGAGAGCAGTGAATGTTTTTCAGTGAGGTGTAAGGAAGCCAGAGGAAGTCCCAGCTGAAGGGAAGTGAGCTTAAAAGTCAGCACTGTGTCCTCACATCTCCCATCCCTTGCACTGGGGAAGGGCACCTTATAATCTAAGGGTGGACAGCGCCCACCTCTTAGGGATATTTGAGAATTAGAGCACAGTTTCAATTGGAATACTCTTCTTTCTTTCCTTTGCAGTGTTATGGATTGAACCTGGGGCCTTGTACATGCCAGGCAAGTGTTGTTCCACTGAGCTATACTACCAACCCCTATAGGCAGTGCTTAGAACAATGTCTGCACATTGTGACTGTCACTGGTACTGTGGTTGTTGGTTGTTTCTCTTTCCTGTTTCAGATCAGAAACGGAAGACCTAGTCTCATTAGCTCTATCTACTTTTTCTTTTTCTTTTCTGCAGTATAGAGGACTGAACCCAGAGCCTTCTTACAGAGCAGCATTTCCTGCCCTTTATGTTTCAAGACAAGGTCTCCCTAAGTCACTAAGTGGACCCGACTGGGCTAGAACTTGTGATCCTCCTCTCTCAGCTTCCTAGAGTACTGGGATTATAGGGGTGCACTATCACACTTGCTTGGACCTGAATTTCACGCATTCTCTTGCTTTTGAGTTTGGTAGAATCATGGCAGTCATTTGGGTTTGTACATAGTGAATATTGTAGATGTGTCATCCAGGATGGATAGGTTGTACTTGGTAACAACCAGTGCTAATGGTTTAACTCTTTCCAAGTCCGTATTTTTGGTTTATGTCCAGTGTACTCTGTTGGTGGGATTGGGCTGTGTTCACAGTGTTCCCTGAGAAACCCTTGCTGTCATAGAGTTCATCTTAACATTCATCCATCTTTCCCAGCCTGGCTGAAAGAAAACTTCCTCTTAGTCTCTCCACTGCTTCTGACTACACTGTGTTCCATAAGCCCAGGTTTTTCTTCTTGAGACAGGGTCTTGCTGTGCAGCACAGGCTGGCCTTAAGTTTTTCATGAGCCTTCTCCCTCAACCTCCTGAGTGGTGGGATTGCAGGTGTGCACCACCACACCTGGCAGGGTTGGGCTCTTTCTCAACTCCTCTACTTAGCAAGCTCTCCCCATGGCTGGCCCCTTCTCACTGTGGGGTACCTCCTGACCTTGCCATCTAAAGACAGTCCCTTGTCCCACTTATTGTCTACCCTGTCACCCTGGTATTTCATCCCAACTATGTCACACGTCTTAATGTAGGTTGGTCATTATGTAAAACATTGGCTAGATAGGGCCAAGGGCTTGGTTTTGTTCCAGCTGTTACTCTAGGACTTAGTACATAGCAAATACTAAATTTTTCTTAAAAAAAAGCATTATGGGATGAATGAATAAATGTCTATCTTCTCCCACTGGAATTTATACTCTGAGAGCACATTGGCCAAGCAATGGCTGTGACTCAACCACATGGCTGGCACTGACAAAGGTTTTACAATCTGAGGTACAGGATCTCAGGATAAATCCTGAGGGGATTTCACTGACCTTATCAGACCCAAAAGCTACAACTCTTTTTGGATAGGTCCTGCTTTACCTTGGTCTTAACCATTCGACAGAAAAGTATAAAAACGAAGTATAAGAAGTAAAGCCATGGTGTTATGTTGAGCAGTAGGGGACTCAGGTCAACAATTTCTGACATTGCCAGTGAAGCAGAAGACCCAATACTATTATGGACTACTGAACTCTTTTAGAATATTTTGCTGAGTTTTCACACCTATAATATTTAAATGATGGAACTTAACAAAAAAGGGGATACAGATGAATGTCCATTTTGTATCTGTGTATTCAAAGTGGTTAGGATAGATATATAGTTACATTCTCTTAATGAATAGAATGATTTGTTCTAATGGTGTTTGTAAATAAGATATCAAGTCTGCATCTTGTACAGCAATTAACAACTAGGAAGAATGTATGCAATGTGTTAATTATTGAAACTGTCCTACCAATTTGGTTTGAAACTGTCTTATTGCTATTTGTTTCTCAATAAAATTATGGAAAAAAAAAGAATTTATGCTCTGAGAGCTTAGGGGCCTCGTTTGCATTATCACCAATTCCTGGGCACAGGCAGATTACTCAATACATGCTTGTGAATGAATGAATGAATGAATGAGAGCCACACCTCACAATACTCAGCTTTGCAGTCTCAGACAAATCTCTAGGAGGCTCACTGAAGTGGAGGGAAGGGGTGGACTCACCCACTTGCAGTTTGTACAGCTATCTTCTTGGGTTCTCCAAGAGAGCAGCTTAATGATTAGGGAAGGGCCGCTGGAGGTGACTCTAAAGTGTCTTCCACTCATCCCATCTGCACCTTCTTTGGCCCCCACAGGATGGCAGGCCAGTCTGCTTCCAAGAACACAGGCCACCCCTGCTCCTAGGCCCTTGTTTGTGGATTTTCTTTCCCTTTTCTTCCTGTTGAAGAGGTTGTGGCTCTCGGCCAGGTCTTGAGCCCTGATTTGGGTGGTTTGGAATCCAGAATGAGCTGCTTCTGTTCTATAGAGCTGCTCTGAGCAGGTGGAATTCTCTGAGTGAGTTCCCCACCTGGAAGTGGAGTTGGGAGTGGGACCTGTTCCATGGACTCTATGTGAGGGCCACATGGACTCATGAACGTGAAGGCCTTAGAAGACAGCGGGTCCCCAGAAGTTCTGTGCAATGCACACTGTGGTGCAGTAGCATGGGGTGGTTATAAAGCCGCTATCCAGGGAAACCCATGAGCTCCACTTTCCCACTCCTGTCAAGGGGCATCAGGGATTCTACAGTGCCATGCAAATCCCCTACTCCTTTCTGTCCTGAGAACAGGGAAAAGGAGGGTGGCACCCAGCTAGAGAAACTACACTGCAGCCTGGAGGGCCCTTCCATGGTTTGCGCTGCTTGGTGTCCCACCATGACATCTGCTGCCACCCCTTTCTCCTACCCTGTGGGCTGTTACCCACGTCTACGGTGAAGTCTGCAGACTCCTAAGCCCTAGGCAGAGTACGATGCTTTTCTTTCACTCTCTTGAGTAATTTCAAATCAAAATAGCACTAAGTCTCAGCTGGGTGTCGTGATACACACCTGTAAGCCCAAATTCTGGGAGGTTGAGGCAGGAAGATGGAAAATTTGGGCCCAGCCCGGAGAACTTAATGATTTAGTAAGACCCTGTCTAAAAATTAAAAAAAAAAAAAAAAAAAAAAAAAAGGTGGGAGGTATAGTTCACTGGGAAGGCACTGGGTTCTGTCCCTAGGATTCAAAAAAAAAAAAAGTAGCTTAGGACCTGCATGTTCAGATTTTTCCCACAAATAGTACTGTCTTTTTTTTTTTAATTATTTAATTTATTTATTTGTGTGTGTGTGTGTGTGTGTGTGTGTGTGTGTGTGTGTCCAGCTCAGCCCGCCTGGGGGCGGGGCTGGCTGGCATTGTGGTGCTGGGGGATTGAACCGTGGTCCATGTGCTTTGCTAAGCTTGTTCTAAGTAGGTGCTTTAGACCACTGAGCCATCTCACCAGCCCCAATAGTACTGTCTTTTGAGGAAAGATTTCTGACCTGGGGATGTTGCTCAAGTGGTCCAGCACTTGCCTAACACATGTGAAGCTCTCGTTTCCGTTCCCAGTGCCACTGAGTAAAAAAATCACAAGAAAAAAGGTTCAGGTTCCACTCAGCCCAGCTCCCTCTTCTTTGGGGGTTCTCCTGCTCTGCCACCTGTGGGAGGCACTCACCTCAGAACTGCTGGACAGTCATGAGCCGTGCCCTAAACCTGTCTGTTCCCCCTCGCCCCACAGGCCTGGACGGGATCCAGTGCTCCCTGCCCACTGAGAGCCGGAGGGTGGCCCTGCACGAGCTGTCGGAGGCCAGCTTCAGCGAGTGCAGGTTCAGCCTGTCGCTCACGGACCTGTTCATCATCATCTTCTCGGGCGTGGCTGTCTCCATCGCTGCCATCATCTCCAGCTTCTTCCTGGCCACCGTGGTGCAGTGCTTCCAGAGGTGCGCCCCCAACAAGGATGCTGAGGATGAAGATGAAGACGAGGATGACTGAGCCCCCTCCTCCGCTCATGTTCTTGCTGTCCTGTCCCCACCAGTGGAACCTCTGTTAGAGGGAAACACTGAAAACACCACAGCACCGGCCACCGTCAGTGAGCAGGACAGAGCCTGCTCCGTGTCGGGACCCTGGGTGCCTGCTGGGACCTGGATCTCAGAGTTTAGAAGCAGCAGAGTGGAGAAGCCCAGGCAGGATGGAGAGATGGTTCCCTAGCAGAGCCCGCCTGGGCAGAGATGGGTATGGGGAGAAGGTGGCCTAGTCGGGCTTCGTGGCTGCTGGCTCCTGAGGAGATGTAAAGACCGTGGCCTCCAACTGTAAAGATGCTTGCACGGGTCTTTGTCTGACCTGCACCGGAAGACCAGGAGCCATGTCCTTCCTCCCAAGAGGCAGCAGCTCATCAGCAGAGATTCAAGCTCAAGTTCAAACCATCCTCCATGGGAGCAGGAAGTCTCCTCTTCATCTAGTAGGCTCAGCAGCCTTGGGATTTTATAGGAAAACAAATAAACATGTGCAGTAGATGATGTCTGTGTTCCCCTGGCCCCCCTGTGTGATGGCATGTTGAGGTGAGGCCTCTGGGACGTGCTGACGGAGCCCTCCTGAATGGCGTTAGTATCTTCAGATTTCAGAGAATCACAGACAGATGTGGCAGGAAGCTGGCCACCTCTGAACCAGGAAAGGGCCTTGCCAGCTGTGCTGGTGTCCTGCTTGCCCACTCCCAACCTCCAGAAGTGGGAGAAATAAATGTCTGTTGTTTTTAAGCCACGCAGCCTCTGGTAGTCTGTGGTAGCAGTCAAAAGGGGTAGGATACCGTGTATAGCAAAAATGGCACCCAAGTAAAAGCTAAGAATGGCTCTATGGCATTGGTTAGCATCCTTGGGAAAAGGAGTTGGGCAGACTTGGCGCAACTCAAAGCCTGGTCCTTATCTTAAGGTGGCTCCTGCAGCAGAGGGACAGCTGCTTTGTCCAGTGTCATTGTCACTTGGCTCAGAGCCCTCTTCCTCTATTGTGCAGTCCCAGATCCCTCCTTAGCCACTAATGCTTGGTCACTCTCTGTGTTGGCACACTCCCAAATGTGTCCTTTCGGGAACCTTTGGTAAACTTTCCTGCAGCCAGGATTCCGATGAGCAGGCTTCACTGGGCCAATGAACACATCGCACCCCCAATGTACACACACATTCACATGCTCAAGATCCCTCCGGAGCCAGGCATGGTAGCATGCACCTGTAACCCCAGCATTCTTGAGCCCAGCCAGAGTTATCTAGTAACTTAGTGAAGCGATATCTCAAAACGTTTTTAAAAAGGGTGCAAGATGTACCCTGGTGAGAAGGGCTGGGTTGAGGCCTCAGTACCACAGAAACAAAACAATTCCTGTGGCTAGCTGCTGAAGCTGAAATTGATCCTGTGTGGGAGGGCAGGATGAGGCCTCATTGTCTAAAGCAGTCAAGCTACCTCAGTCTTGAGAGAAGCATCCTGCCTGGACCTCATGGGCTATTAGTCGCCAGACAACCTTGTGTCTTGCAACTTAGTAAAAGTATAAATAAAGGCCTTTACTATTGTTCAGGGGTCACCTAGGCGACCAGGCACAGACCCACCACCTAACCCAGCTCTTGTCTTCTGGTCTAGCTTTTCATTATTCCTGCCACTGTTTCTCCCTGGGTACGATGGATCACACTGAAGGACCAACGGATCCCTACCAGTTCCCACTGGGACTTGGCTTCTGAATGACCTCCTTCTGTGGCTTCAGGGTACATGTGACATTTCTGTGGAACACAGGCTGTGATAGACAGGGATGTCCAGGATGAGGCATGGAGCGCTTGGTCGGAGACAGTGTGAAACAAGCAAGTTGTGCCGCCCCAGCGGGTTGATGCTCCCAGGTGACTGGGAGATCGGCCCAGAGCTCTTGAGAAGCCTGGGACTTCTTGGGGTGCCAGGTTCAATCGCTAACACGATTCTCCTTCACTGCCCATAATACCGGTGATGTTGCCTTCTTCCCTTGCCCCTTCTGTCTTTGCTTCCACAAATAATTATTGAGTATGTGCTAAGTGCCAGGTATAGCACAGACACTGCGAGTGTACATTAAATAAGAAAGATGGATCCAGTCCTGGTGGCATGTGCCTGTAATCTTAAAATGCTTGGAGGCTGAGGCAGGACAATCATGAATTTGAGTGCAGCTTGGACAATTTAACAAGACCCTGATTCAAAATAAAAGTAAAAATGATTGAAGTATCACAAAGGTGCCAGGTTTAGCTCTCAGTAACAACAAAATAAATGGAAGCCACTCTTCCACATCTCTGCTGCTGTCCCTGGGTCTCAGGGCTATGCCATTCTATGAGTCAGCCCTGTAGCATGGGCCTACACTGTCTCCTGCATGGCGCATACTGCGGTCTGACATGATCCTCTCACTTGTGTATGTGTTGACTTTCTACCTCCCTGGACTAGCACTTGAGCTCCCAGAGGGCAGGAACTTGGGCCCTGGTGTCCTCAATGTGCAGAACAGTGACACAGCCAGCAATCCCAATTGGCTGAAAGAGCACTGACTTGCAGGTTTGGCCTGCCCCTCTACAAACTGGAGCCTTATGCAAGGGTCTTTAAAGCTCCAGCAAAGATCGCCTATTGTCAGTTCGTATATGTGGAACCTGAGGTGCAGGAAAGGCAGACAGAGTGAGGGAAGCAACAGAGCCAGAACAGAGCAGTGGCTGGTGGTGTCCAAGCCTGCTCTGTTATGACTGAGACATGTCTGTTGTGCTAGGCTGAGCTTTTTGTAGGTTTCCTCTTCAGACGGCCCCACAAATTCCAGCACCTGTTTAAGCTGGAGTCAGTTGGTTTGAGCCTGGGAATGACTTGCCAGCAGACAGCGAAGAGGCGATGATAGACCAGTATTTGGTGCTTTGATGGAGGTAGGAGAGAAGGAGCAAAGATGTAGAAAGGAGACAAGGAGATTGTGGTTTGGAGAAAACTGTAGCTCTTAGATATGCTCAGGGACCCCAAGATCACAATGCCCTTTGTTCCCTAGACCTGTTTTCCTTCCTGGTTCCTCACTTTTTTTTTTTAATTTTAGGGAAGGGTCTATATGGTGTTCAGGGTCTCACTACTAGATTGAATGCATAGTGATCCGCCTGTTTACAGCCACCCAAGAGCTGGGATTACAGATGTGTGCCACCATGTCCAGTCTCAATTGCTGTCTCAGTGCGCTCCAGGGTTGGGGTTGGCACAGCAGGCCTGGGGATAGAACCCCTGGCTCCTGCGCCTTCCTGCAGGTGCTTTAATCTACTGAGCTACTTGGCTGGCCCTGTGGCTCCTCACTCTGCCTTCCTAAAATTATTAAAGATCTTGGAGCTGGGCATAGTAGCACACGACTATAATCTCAGCACTTAGGAGGTTGAGGTTGGATGGTTTCCATGAATTCAAGGCCACCCTGGTCTACACAGTGAGATGAAGACCAGCCTGAACTGCATAGTGAGACCTTGTCTCAAAAACAGAAACAACTTCCCCACAAGAAAAAAAAATCATAACAGAATAAAACCAACCACAGGTCTGGAGATACATCTCAGTGGTACAGCACCTGCCTGGCAAGCACTGGTCCTGAGTTCAATTCCTAGTATCACAAAATAAAAATAAACCCAACCCAACAGAAAAACCCATCACCACCAAAAACTGTAAATCCATGAATGTAGTTAGTGTTTCTCTTCTAACATCATGAGTCCCATAAATCGTGAAGACTGCTGCCTTCAAAGAAATAGCACTGTTAGTTGGCTCCAAACTTCAAACGCATACATGGGCTTAGCAGGTTTGCATTTTAAATCAGATGAAAGTGAGTTTTGCTTCAGCCCACTCATGGGAGACCCTGAAAGACATTAAATAAATAACACAATATTTTTTCTTTTCTTTTTTGTGGCGCTGGCAGGATCTTTTCACTGAGCTCTATCCCGCACCCGTTGTAGTTTTCATTTTGAGACAAGGTCTCTACGTCACTGCTTCCTGAGGCTGGTCTTGCAATTAATCGCTGACCTCTCACCTCAGGCTCCCAAGGTGCTGTGATGAGAGGTGTGAGCGTGTCCGTCTTTGATTGTACCTAGAAGTGTGCTTAGGTCTCTCCCTGACACGTCCTGAAAGACTTCTTAGAACCAGGCCTGTGTGAGTGAAGTTCCCCATCTACTCCTCAAGGAGACTTTTTCAGACGCCACCTGCTGGCGGGACCGCTGCCCTGCACTGTGCTTCTCCGCCCAAACACATCCCCTTTCCAGGCCAGCAGGAGCTGTCAGGCGACGTCAGCGTGGAGTGACCCATCAGGGATATGTGCAGAGCTCCGGAGAAAGCGGCGTGATATTGCTCCACGAAGTCTGAATGTCACTTCAGTCCTCATGCATCGCAGACCCCTTCCAGAGAGTCAGAACCCCCACAAGATCCTGTGTCCTGGTCTTGCTTTCCTTAGAAGAGAATGACCAAACCAAGTGCAGAACCCATGCCTGCCATGAGGCAGGAGGAGCCCACGTCCGGAGCCAAACTGGCCAACATGGTGAGACCTTGTCTCAAAATAAAATTTTATAAAAGGGTCTGAGAATTGTAGATTATATATATGAAGATTAGATCTCAGCAGCATGAGAAATGGTTTCATCTGACTCTGTTAATCTGATGATAGCCTGTAGCACTCTTGTAGTCCCTGCCCTTGGGCAAGAGGGGTCCGAATCCTGGCTCTCATACCTTCCATGGCCACATAGAACCTGTGCCCCCTTCTAGAACGTTCTTGGGGTACTTGGGCCCCATAATACTCCACGTGAAGGACCCCAAGATCCAGGGCAGGGCTCTTCTCAGCATCCCTCCTCCAGGGCACACTGTGTGGCCAGCATTTTGTCAGGATGTGGGAACAGAGGTAGGACTTGGAGGCCGGGGGGCCATATAGGCATGCAGGGACCCAGAGGTGCAGGATGCGACAGGGACTGAAGAAGAGGAGACAGGTTGTCCCCACACTGTCATGTTCTGGGGCAGATTCCTAGGGGTTGAAAGGAGTTACCTCTTAAATCTGCTCTCCCGAGGTCATGAAGAAGGGACTTTTGACAAGGTGGATGGCTGCAGTGTTTGCTGTGATAGTTGTTCTTTGTGGTTGCTGTGCATTCAAGTTTAGGTGGGTATGGTTATTTGTACCTCTGTCCTGGCTTCCCAGGTAGCCAATCCCAGCATTGTCCTTAGGAAATGGGAACTGCTTCTGCCTGGTGCTAATCCATGTGGACCTTTATATCACAAGAGCTGAGAGAGACTGATGCACAGGTCACCTTTCCCAGTGACAGGCATGGGTTAACTATGTGGCTCTGCTGTCTCCCGGCCACCCTATTCTCCTCCAGTTCCCTCTGAGACCCAGACAAACTCTGGTTGCAATGAGGGGCTGGGAGGGGCTGGTGTTTTTGGCTCTATTAAACCTGGAGCACATCGCAGCTGTGAATCTCATTTCTGTCCTGTCCTCCGCCAAGACAGCTGCCAGCCCTGTGCCTTGGCTGTAAGTCACTTTAGTGGCCTCTAGTGGCCTTGCTGGGTAAGTAGTTTATTATTGGCCAAGCGGGCAGCTTCAACCCTATACAATGAGCCCTCCTTGCAGCAAGCCCCTGTGGGTTTCCTTCTCCTGCTGCCAACAAGGTGGCTTTTGTTCTTTTAGTCCCAGGCTAATAAACACACATCTGAACTTCACATGGTTTTTGCACAGAAAGTTTAAAAATGAAAGAGTACTGTTCTGTGCTCTTGGCAAAGGCCGTCTGGTTTTTGCAAACATCTTTTCTAGGTATAAGTGAGTTATTGTATTTTGGCCTTGAAAAAAAAATGCAAAGTGCCTTTCTGAGAACCTTTACAGCCATGTTCAGGACCGTTGGTGGCAAACTCCTTTGTTCCCTGGATTTCCACTGGAAGCCCAGCAGGGAGCTGGTTTTCTAAGGATTGTTGTTTTGGATTTGGACACTTAACCCCTAGTGACCAATCCCTGTGACAGTGGATAAATCAGAGTGGAGCAAAGACCTGCTAATGTTGAAGAAGCCCTCAGGCAGTGGAGGGCGAGCTGTGACACAGAGGAGCCACTGTCCTCACAGCTTAGTGGCCATGGCTGGGACACAGACCCTCGGGGCCACAGCACCTCCTTCATGGGGTAGAGCCACTGAGTTCTCCACAGACCTGGGAGTGAAGCTGAAGAAGCCAAAGAAGAGCTCACCCTCAAATGTGGGCTTCTCCCCTGCCATCTCCTGTCCTGGCCCGGAGAGCCCTAGTGGGGCCCCAGAGCTTTCCCAGGTGTCCAGAAGAGGGGGAGGTCCAGAGACAGTGGGGATCTGGCCCTAGATCTCAGTGTCACACCTGCTTCTCTATCCCAGTGCTGTGGCCTAAGAATGGCTGCTCTTGGCCTCCAGCACCTGCACACATCAGGGCTACTTTCATACTTCCAGGAAAGAAGTGAGGCATTCTCCCTACCCACTCTTGGGCCTGGATGAGGGCTTTTGCTGTTGGCTGGCTTGGGTCCTTGCTTTTGATAACAGTGGAAATTAAAACTAAAGTACAAGTTTATAGGGAAAAAAGTTTTAATGGACAAGTTAGAGGGAAGATAGGAAAGGACCCCAGCCTAGGTTGCCGGAAGGGACACAGTTCAATTCAAAAGTTCTGAGAGGCCCACACGCAAAGCCCTGCTGATCACTGTCTTGGTCCTGATGTCCTGGTTCTGGAATACTTATAGCTGGGGAAAGGATCCATTCCCAGGTGATAGCAGGCTCAGGACAGTGTCTGGAGGCCTCCCAGGTGCAGCTGGTAACCAGCTGTCCTGCTGTCTTTGGTCTCCAAGGGGGTGAGACTATTAAATTCAGGAAAAATGAACCTTGATTGACCAACTTTTAGACAGACCCTCTCTAAGAGATTAGTGCACCTAATGCAGAGCTGAGAAGAGATTTGACCCCAATTTTAAAGCAACCCAGGATGCCAGGTGTGGTAGTGCACACCTGTAACTCTGGCACTTGGAAGGCTGAGGTAGGATGATTGCTGCAAGTTTGAGGCAATCCTAGGCTACACAGTGAGTCCAGGCCACCTGGAACTACACTGGGAGACCCTGTCTCAAAAATAAATGGATAAATAAATAAAGCACCAAAGGAAAAAAAAATGAAGATCAAAATTTGTTGTGGTTTTAGTTACTGGACTGGGCATCTATAGGCCCAACAGAAGAGTTAGGATTCACAACAGAACTGGCCTTTGGGTCCTTGGGCATCCCAAAGGAAAATGCAAATCATGCTTTTGAAGGGCAGCAGGGAGGGGCCTCTTTATATCACAAGCAATCTTGTGATATAAAGGTCCCAGGATCCTATTTGTTTCCGGATCCCTATAGTAATGCCTGACTGTGTTATTGTTCTTGTAGAAATAGCGCGGTCTGTACTTACCTACAGAGAGAAGTATGTATATTTACTCTGTACATAAATGGATGTCCCAGACTAGGGAGATAGCTCGGTGGTCTAAGTGCCTGCCTGGTAAACACAAGGACCTGGTTTCGATTCCCGGTACTGCATGCTGTGCCAGGCAATGAAACTGGGTGTGGTGGTGCACACTTGTAATCTCAGCACAGGGGAGGCAAGACAGGATGATCACTACAAGTCTGAGCTGTGTAGCAAGACCCTGTACCAAATGATGAATGAATGAATAAATGATTAAAAAGAAACTAAATGGATACCTCCATGTCGCTCGAGTCCTTGAGGTTTTTCCAAACCCTCAGCAAAGGGCCCGCCCGGGACCTTAGGAAGAAAGTGAAGGAAGATCCTATCTTATGTTGCTTTTCAGTAGCCCCAGCCACGTGCTACCTGTCTGCTAGTGACTAACTCTCAGCCCAGCATGATGACCTCAACAGCTTCACCTCCAGGCACTCCAACCTCTGACGCCAAGTATTTCTAGGGATGAGTCCTTCCTGAAGCAGTGTCCAGACGGGCACTGAGCAGCCATCGTCAGTCCGGAGTTCACTGCTGGCCTGGCCAGCATGGCTGTCATGAGCCCTGCTCTGGCTCTCTGGGAACTGCCCCAAGCTGATTGTCCCTGCAGACGCATAGTCAGATAGCTTTGCAGCCCTCACCACCTTGACAAGGCCACCAGCTTGTCAGGGACCTGGGCTCTCCTTGAGGTCAGACCTGGCCCCACTGCCAGGCTGAGAACCAGGCCCCTGGACTACGTACTTGTCTCATCTGCCCTCCCCCCACACACTCTCCCCTCCCCTGGCTCCTCCCCAGGCCCTACTCCACTCCTCACCTGGCTTGGCCCCTTCCTCTCAGGCTAAGCAGGACCAGCACACCTGCTCTGTGCTCACACCCTTCAAGCTGCCACCTCAGAGGCTGAGAACAGCAAAGGCCTTACCAGGGGATGGGTCCCTTCCTCCCTATGAACTCCTCTGTCCCCAGAGACCCTGCTGGACTCCAAGCTTCATGAGGCCAGGGCTCATGGGTGTCACCCATCACTAGATGCTATCTTTATGTCCAGGCCAGACTGCAGGTGTCCTCAACAGTGACACGAACAGAGACTCACACACAGCTTCCAGCTTGCAAAGAGCCACACCACAGACTGAGGCCCAGGGCAGGGTCCAGTGGGGCCCATGTGGAGTTTATGAGGGATCAGCTGGACTCTGCAGTTTGTGGTTGATCTTTGAAGAAGCCTGGAGACTGAAGTGACGCTACTGGAGCATTTGGAACCAGTGACACCGTTGCCCTCTGCAGCAGAAGATTTGACTACGTGCTGTGTCTGAAACCACAGACAGTACTGAGACATGCCAGCCACATAGATGGCTTTGTCATGTGCCTGCAGACCTGGAAATTAGGCACAAGGAGACTAACAATAATACCATGAATGAAACAGGACAATTGATAGGCATGGTGACATATGAGGCCGGACGATGGTGATCTGGTGGCCAGCTTGGCTTGTGTTGCAAGTTCAAGGCCAGTTTGGCTACAGAGTGAGACCCTGTCACAAGAAGGAAGCAAGGAGGAAAAAAGGAAGTGAGGAAGGAAGAAAAAAAGAAAGAAAGAAAGAAGTGATAACAATACATTAAAGTTTAAAAAAAACATGAATCATTCATTTCTGGAACTTTCACTTTAATATTTTCAGACTGGGGTTTGCTGCAGGTAATTCAAAGTATAGCCAGGAGACCTCTGTCTTGGAATATCAGAATTCTAGTGTGACAAAAGGGTCAAAGCAGAATACCACAGTCCTCACACTGTACCTGGGCACTTGGGGAGCATTGAGAAGACCCCTCGGGCATGACACTGCCCTGAGGATCTCGTCCTTGCCAGCTGGCTTCTGTCCCTCTTGCCCTCCTCTGTTCCTCCACAGACCAGCCTGTCCCAGCTACAGGACCCTTGCACCTGCTGTCCCCTCTGCCTGGGATGCTCCTCAGGCTGTTGTTACTGAAACCCAACAGAGATTTTTCATTGTGAAAGTTGCCTCAGAGAGTCCTTTCCTGCCCACCTCAGCCAAAGCAACTGGAGTGGCCAAAGGCACACAGATGTAGTGGGTAAATTATCATCCCCAGGTGTCTGTGAGGGTGTGCGGTACATTGCCAGCTGGTGGTCAACCTGTCACCCCCCGCTGAACTGAAGCAGCATGGCGCTGGGCATGGGACCGCCCCTTCCCTGAGGGTTGCTGCCAGCAGCATGCGAGGTGGAACCGAAGAGGAAGAAATTGGAAGCTGTCTGGTAGAAGCTCCTGGAGCTGCTGCCTCTCTTGGGCTGTTCTGCTGGAGGGCCTTGTCAGGCTGGCTTTCTTGATGAACTTGGTCTCATCATGGAGGAGCTCAGGACCTTGTTGTCACTGAGAACGACTACGGCTCATCTGAGGGGCGCTCTGGTCCTCACCCTGAGCATTGCTTGCTGGCTCCAGTGCCAATCGTTCGTCCCGCTGGCACAGACTTTTGAGTTTCCACCACTGACTGGGCCTTCCCAGGGCAGACCCGTGAAACAAGCCCGCATGAGACACTGTCATGGACTCTAGGCCTCCCGTTGGACTTGTGGGAGGCATTGTTAAGAGCTCTAGGTCTTCAGCTGGATCCATGCGGGGCATTACAGTGGGATCCAGGCTCTCCTGAACTCTTTGAATATGATTCTCTGGGTGATTCATTATAAAATAATCTTATAGAATCCATCCTGCATTGTATTGTTTCCTCTTGCAAGAACCCCAAACTATGACAGGAAGAAGCATTTGAATCAGAAGCAATCACCCTGCAGGGACAGACACTGCCCCGTTCATTCAACATCCAGACAGAATGGAAAGGCAGAGAAATGATGAATTATTCTGTCTTCTTGAGCTCAAGTGTTCCTCTATGGCCCTCAGACGTCAGATCCCTGGGTCTGCAGCCCTCCTATGTGGCACTCACACTGTCCCCTCCCCTGCTTTTCTGGCTCTTGGGCCAGGGCTGAGCCACTGCCTTCCCTGGGGCCCCAGCTGTTAGCTGGCAACCACGGGTCCCTCTCCTTCTCAGCCTCCAACCACACTAAGGTCTCTAATCAATTCCTGACATCAATCTAGTCACCTCTCACCTGGCCAATTTTGTATCTCTGGAGAACACAGATTTTTTCACCTTCATGCATGACTACAGGTTCTTTTTGCAGTGTTCCTGACCGACTGTGAGCTGCTTAGGTTGTGCCCGCCCTCTCGGGCTCTGTCTCCCCTCACTGAGGCAGAACACAGCCATGTGTCCATCTTTCTTATCATGTATGTCTACAGCCTAGGCCAACCTGGAGCTTGGCAGGAATCTGATAAATATTTGTGGAGTGGGTGAAGGGTGGGTGGAAAGACAAGGGGATGGAGAGTTAGAGGATAGGTCAGCTGTAGGTGGGTGGGTGGTAGACGAATGGATGAATAGATAGGTGGTAAAGTTTTTGATCAGTTCAAGGATTTGAAGGTCACTGTGTGTGAAATGTGGCCAGGAAGACTCATGTTGAGTCCATTAAAGGAAAAGCCCTACTGTCTTTCAGAGGCTACAATTCTGAGGCCAGGGCTCTACTGATGTCAGGAAGCACCCTCTTTAGGAGTTACCCATCTCTGTCATAGCTCACTCTGGCTGCTAGTTACAGATGTGACCCCCAGACTTCACATCTGGCCTTTCCTCTTCAGAGTCAGGGAGAACAAGGGTTTTGCAGATGGCTACGTCCTGTCAGGCCAGCCTGTCTCCCTGACCCTGCCGGCCTTGGCATCAGCTGCTGAGTCCTGAGTGATTTCAATCTGTGACCATCTGACCCCTAATTACTTCTGTTAATTACTTGGACAGCTTTCCATGCAGAAAGAGCTTAAACCTGGGGAAGCAGGAAGAGGATGATCTTTATGTGTCCTTGTCGGCCACCTGCCTCTAGAGGGAGAAGACCATAGAGCGTTCAGGTTATCCAGGTTCCAAGAGATTTGTTCTCCTATGTTCTGGCTCGAGGCTGAAGTCAGGCCATCATCAGGATTAGTTGCCTGAAAAAGTGGATTCTCTGACCCATGCTGGGCCTTTCAAAGCGACTGGCTGCTTATTGGGGGGGGGGGGAAGCAGGTGTGACAGCAGGAGAGGGCAAGAAGAAGGGAGTGACAGAGTCCAGGAGAGAGAGGAGTGGGGAGGGACAAGACTCCCGGCCACCTGTGCAATGTGGAATCGATGGCTTTCGCTATCTGCAGCCCACTTCTCTGATTTCCCACCTCCAAGAAGAAGCAGTGTGAAGCAGACCTACCAAGGTGTAGTAGTCCAAATCATGCAGAAAACGCTTCAGTGAGGGGCTGGGATGGTGTAGCTCAGTGGCAGGGCATTTGCCTAGCATGCGTGAAACCCTGGGACAGAGCCTCTGTAATCTCCACCAAAAGAAACCAAGACCCAGGGGCCTGTGGCTCCCCTGGCACCCCTCAAGCCATCTCCTATTGCAGATGATACCCATCCCCAGTCCTGGCTCTAGGGAGGGCATAAGAGGGGCCCTGTTCGGTTTGAACATTTCCTCCCATTTATTTGCCTAAATCCAACTAGGGGCTTCTTTCTCCAACCTCATTCATTCATCATCCATTCATTCATTCATTCATTCATTCATTCATTCATTCACGATGTACTACACAGTGCCTGGTGCTAGGCTCTGGCTGGAGAGCAGCAAACAGAATGAACACGCCCTCTACCCACAGCAGTTTTTCCTTGGAGAGCCAAGGAAAAGAGCGGTTGCAGCCATGGGATGGGCCGGGTGTAGGGGTGCATGTCTGTCATCCCAGCACTCCAGGGAGGTTGAGGCAGCAGGATCCCTATGAGTTTGAGGCCAGCCTGGACTATATAAGTGAGTTCAAGGACAGCCTGGACTGCACTAATTAATGAGTCCCTGTCTCAAAAAGAAAGGAACACCAAAAGCAGCAGCAACAACAAAATGCAATGGGATGAGCTATGACCAGGAGCAGCCAGGGTCAGAGGTCAGGAAAGTCTCAGCGAGAAGAGCAGAGCTCTCAGCCTCCAAGGACGCTGTACAAATGTTGGCACAAGGTGGCCAGGGCCCAGCCTGACTTTCCCCTGTGGTATCTGTGTTCCTTTCTGGGAGCTCACAGGTGAATGGGAATCTATAATCCCAGTCTCTGGGAGGCTGAGGCAGGAGGATCACAAGTTTGAGCCCAGCCTGGGCAACTCAGTGATTTAGTGAGATTCGATCTCTAAATGAATAAATAATAAATGAAATGCATAAAATGCAAAGGGCCAGGATATAGCTCAGAGTCAAGTTTCTGAGTTCAATCCCCAGTACGGACAAATGCAATGGCAGGGATCATGACTGGGAGTCTTTCCTGCCTCCTTTGGAGTCATCGGTGCATCTCCCACTTTCTCTTCTGACGTTTTATGGGAAAGGCTGGACCTCTGTCCCTACTCTCAGGGGAAGGTGGGTTCCCAACTGAGCATTGCCAGTTAGCCTCTCAGCTGCCCTGATCGCCTTCGCTACCAATGCCTGCTATGCTTTACCTTCCCTTCCCAGCTGACGCCCCCTCTGCCATGCTCCCTTGAAAATGCCCAGGACCTCCACACAGACTGCAGCGGACCTCAGTGCCTGCGCAGAATGAAATCTCCTTCGATGGCTTCATCTGACTCACCCTGTCTCAATTGCCCTCTCAGTGTGTCCTGGGGGGCGGGGCCAGCACAGCAGGCATGGAGATCGAACCCCCAGCCCCTGTGTCTGCTTGTAGGCACTTTATTCCACTGAGCTATTTGGCCTGCCCAAAATTAGATTAGTTTTTTTTTGTGTGTGTATGATGCCAGGGATCATAGAACTCAGGAACTTGTGCTTACCAAGCAAGCACTTATTCCACTGAGCTATATCCCCAGCTCTGCTCATTTTCTTCCTCTCTTTATCTCTGCTCCCCTTTTCCCCTTCCTTTTCTTTTTCTTTTTCTTTTTCTTTTCCAGACAAGATCTCACTATGTAGCACAGGCTGAGCTTGAATTCACAGTGACCCTCCTGCCTCAGCCCCCCCCCCCCGAGTGTTGGGATTATAAGAATGTACTTCTACATCCAGTCTTCTGCCCCCCTCTTCCTTTCCCTCTGAAGTGCTGGGGATTAAACTCAGGCCTTCAGGTATGCTAAGCAAGAAGTCAACTCCTGAAATACATTCCCAGCCTTTATTATTTTATCTTTTGTCATTATTTTATCTTACTGGGGCCTGAACTCACAAATGCTCTAGCACGCAGGTATGTGCCCAGCCCTTTATTATCTCATTTTGAGACACGATCTTTCTAGGCTGGCCTGGAACTTGCCATCCCTGCCTTAGCCTCCCAACTAAGTGAGACTACAGGCCTATACCCTGGTACTTGCCCACCTCGACTGATGTCTGCAGCACCTGGGAGAAGCCCTGTGTTCCCAGGTCTGAGGCCACAGGCCAGCTCCTTCACTTAAGACCTGAGGGGAGGGATTTGGGGAGTGTTCTCAGCTGTGGTCCTTCCTGTCACCACTGCCTCTCTCTAGAAGCTGGTCCCATTCTGAGCCTACAGAGAGTGTAGGACCCTGAGGACAGGAAGACTCAGTGAGCAGTGTTCAACGACTGGACTGGTGGCAGTCAGGTCAGCAAAAGGATGGTGCGGGTCCCTTGGGCTCCCTGCTTCTGCCCAGGCACAGCCTCTCCCTAGAATGTATCGCCCTCTGCAGGTACCAGAGCAAACTCCCTGTAAAGCGCACTTCTCTGCAGGCTGTGCCTTTCCCCCGACTGCCGTCAGTCTCACAGCGCCCCCTGCAGCCTACCCTTGGCCCTGCACGAGCAGAGCCTTCCCTGGGAGCTGTGCTCCCTCCCTGAAGCGGTGTACAGGGACGCTGACAAGCCTGAAAAGTCCCCAGTTTTCAGCTGTTGCGTATTTCCATGATAGCATTTGGGCAGTTTCAAGTTTTAACCATGAAGCCACCGCACCCAGAATCTGCAAGAGATGTGCACAGCCGGCCTGGGCTGCAGATCGTGGGCCCAGGGCTTGATCTCCTCCTGCCCTACTAGCAGAGTCTCAGCTGTGACAGGCTCAGCAGCCAGGGTTAGAGAGCCCCACCTCTCGGTCTGAAGGCAGGACAAAGCCAGGGGACAGCTCATGCCCAGGGTCTCCACCTCGTGTCACTCCTTCCCCCTAACAGATCAGTTTCTGGCCATTTACCTTGGCCACACATCGGACTTGTTAGGGCTATGATGGTTTGGATGTCACACAAACTCCTTCACATTATTTTGTGCATTTTCTTATTTTTTTGTACTGGGAATCGAACTCATGAATTTACCCTTGCCAGATAGATGCTCTGCCCCTGGGCTGTATCCCCAAACTTTTTTTTTTTTTTTTAACTTGAGTTAGGGTCTCATTCTGTAGTTCAGGCTGGCCTTGAACTCACTATGTAGTCGAGGTTGGCCTCAAACTCATGGCAATCCTCCTGCCTCAGCCTTCTGAGTACTAGGATCATAGAAATGTGGCGCCACCATTACAGTAATTTTAAAGTTTATGTGTGTTATTTTAAAAATGCCTTTGCATTTATAAAGTATGCCAGCTTCAGTGGTGCAAGCCTGCAATCCTACAGCTAAGCAGGTTGAAGCAGGAGGAGAACTTCAAGTTCTAGGCCAGCCTGGGTTACACAGTGAGCTCAAGACCAGCCTGTAGTACACGGTGAGATTATGTCTCAAAAAAAAAAAAAAAAACAAAATAAATAAAACTAAAAATTAAAATCAAAATTTAAAGAGAACGGGAATGTAGCTCAGTGCCCCAGTGCTTGCCCAGCATACATGGATACCAGGGTTCAATCTCCGGCCCCCAAAGAAGTGTGCAAAATGCTTTGGGAGGCTATATCAGGAGGACAAAAAAATCATGTCCGTTTTGGGCAGTTTATCTCAGAATTAAAGAAAGAAAAGAAAAGAAAAGAAAAGAAAACCAAAGAACAGAAAAGAAATCCCAAGGTTAGATAAATGATACAGTTTATCATATGGGAGACCCTGGGTTCTTTTTTTTTTTTAATGTTTTATTTCTTTATTTGGTGGAGGGTCTCGCTTTGCAGTGCAGACTTGTAATAATCTTCCTGTCTCAGCCTCCCCAGCGCTGGGTTTAAAGCTGTGCACCACCATGCCTGGTTTCGATGGCTGGCTCCTTGCGAGGCCGGCATGTTATTTGGTACCAGGGATGGAAACCAGATCCTTGGGCTTCCCAGGCAGGTGCTTAAACCACGGAGCTATCTCCCCAGCCTCTGGGTTCTATTTTTAGTACTAGAAAAATTAAAAAAAAATTGACACTTAGCTAAATTGTAGTTTTGCCATTTGATGAAGGCTTTTTCTTTCTTTTAGGGAAGGGTCTACAGGGTGTTCAGGGTCTCACAACTAAATCGGACTCATAGTGATCTGCCTGTTTACAGCCTCCCAAGAGCTGGGATTACAGGACTGCACCACCACGCCCAGTCTCAATTGCTGTCTCAGCATGCCCCGGGGTCGGGGCTGGTATGGCTGGCTGGGGGAATCAAAGCCCTGGCCCCTGCGCCTGCTTGCAGGAACTTTAATCCTTTGAGCTATTTGGCTGGCCCTTTTGATGTAGTTAAGACCAAGAAGTTTACACAGAATGATCAGCTCACTGCATAGACACAGCGGAGCTAGACTAACCTGAGACGTGATGGGGGAAGCCTGTTTATATAATGGATCCTGACCTGTGATTGGCCCAAGTACTGGGCCCTGATTGGTTCAAGTGCAGTGAAGAGATGGGACTTAAAGCAGGGACTCCTGGGGAGGTCTAGTTAATGTGGGTATTGGGGAGATTAACAATGGTCGGGATTTCTTCTTGCCAGAGTTTAGCCCCACCAGGTTGCCGCTCTGCTTCTTCAAAAGGGCAGCAGCAGCAGCTCCTGAAGTGGCGGGGTACAACAGGGACCATGCTGACAGTGGAGCTGCAGTCTTGCTGGAGTGGTCTGTGGGGGGGGGGGAACAGCAGCCATGGAGCGCACCAGGCAAGTTGTGGCTGGGGATGGGGTAGTGAAGGAGCTATGGGGAGGGGCCAGGACCTCCAGCCAAGTCCCGCTCCACTCCCGGATGAGAGGGTCGGGCTTCTCTGTGTGGCTTGACTTATATTTGTTGGGCTGATGACCTGGCTCAGTAGGGAAGCACTTGCTTAGTACTGGGGGCCCGGGGTTTGAACATCTCCATCACACACTTGAGCACACACACACACACACACACACACACACACACGTGCACTCACACAACTTGGTGGTGTCTCAGTTGGTGCTTAATATGCTTTTTTTTTTTTTTGCAGAACTGGGGATTGAACTTAGGCCCTTGCGCTTGCCAGGCAAACACTTATTCTACTGAGCCATCTCCCCAGGTCCTTCATATGCTTGAGGTTCCTGGTTACTGCACACATGAAACTTGTAGTAAACTTAAAAATAACTCATAAAAACCCTGTGGGCTTGAAACAGGATGTAAAGCAAATTCACTTTAGAATGTTCTGGAAGGCTGACCTTCCTCACCAGCCATGAACAGATGAAGGCAGTGACTGGTTCCTCATGGTTTAGTTCCGGTCAAGCAGGGTAAGAGACAGTAGGTGTTCTGGAGAATTAGAAACATGCCTTCTCTTGTATAATCTCAAAAGTTATTTTTCATATGAAGCAGTGACCCCTAAGAGATTTGCATTTTGACATAATGCACAATGTCAGCCTTCTTCAAGTCGTTTTCTTATTGGCTACCAAAAACAACAACAAAAAAGCTCATAAATCCACTAAGTTAAAGATCCTCTGGAATCATGTCACAAGGGAGGGGACAGGATCTTTTTTTTTTTTTTGGTGCTGGATACTGAACCCATGGTCTTCCCATGGAGTTACAGCCCCAGTCTATCCAGCCATCTTTTTAAAAAATTTTTCTTTACTTCTTTCTTTATTTCCTATCTATCTTATTTATTTGTGACAGTTTGTCTAAGTTCATGAGGAAGATCTATATCATAGTCATTAAGCCTTTAGAACGTAGAGCAAATCTGTAGCCTTTGTTGAACCCGCATCACATTCTGGGTGCTGTTACAATATTTGTGTGCATACACAACAGAAACCCTAACTGTGTACTATGCTATTGTAGGCGGTGTTCAGGAAGCTCACCTGAATACTAAATGTTCCATCTATGTGTACAACCTTTTGTGGTGGATTTTCAAACTTGTCTACTTTCTGATGTATTTGTAAATATTTATTTGCAATCCCCAGATCAATCCTTGTGGCACAGCTGACATCAGTGTGTACCTCCCTGTGTGCAGAGCACAGGTGGACCTGAGGGGCCAGCTATCACTATGCTTGCAGCTGCATCTGAACAAGGTGACCCTCTGCTTGGCTTTCCAGCTCCTATGCTGAAAACAGGTGTCTTTGTGTGGGTTTTTGGAGTGCATTTTCCGATCCCTGCATCTTTTGTTGACTTCCCTTCCCGAGTGTCCCCCTCTGCAGTGCAGCTCTGTGGCTGAGGCCCAGGGCTGGAGCCCCAGCACTACCTAAAGCCAGAATGGCCCCTGGTGTCCTGCTGTATGCAGACTCCTTTTCCTAAGAGCAGAGCATGCTCACTGCCTTGTGGAGACAACATGTGTGGTAGACAGGCATTGTCTAGCCATGAGCTATGTTGAGTGCATCCCCAATATATATTAAATAAAGTGTCTTCAAACACAAGTGTCTTACTATGTAGTTCAGGCTCTTCTGAAACTCATTATATAGCTGTGTTGCTTACTTTTCTCTCATTGTTGAAACAAAATACCCAATACCTAAAATTAAGGAAAAGTTTATTTAGCTTACAATTTGTGGAGGTTTCAGCCAATATTTTGCTGGATCCAAGACAGGATGGCATGGCACTGGGGCAACAGGTTAAGGTGGCAGAAGAGAGCAAAGAAGCAAAAGCAAACTGTGGAGGGCAAGCCTCTTTTTCTCCCTTGTATTGTAAGCTGGCTCTCCAGCCTATGGTGGGCCCTTTACACCATCTCCATGCCCGCCTCTTGCACAGCCTCAAAATGTTTACAAAGCAAGAACCCCTGTCCTCTTCTAAGTCACTTAGTTAACCTTCTAGACACAAGTTGACACAGTGTATCAAACGTATCAGTAGCCCAGGCTGGTCTCTTCCTGCCTCAGCCTCCCAGGTCCTGGGAACAGGGTTGCATCACCATGCCCAGGTTTGAACCCAGCCTGAGCAATGCAGTGAGACCTTGTGTCAAAATAAAAACTGAAGAAGAGCTGGGGTGGGGACTAATGTGTAAAGGCCCTGGATTTAATCCCCTCTATTGCAGACAACAACAAAAAGATGATGTTATCAAAGGAGACTGTGTGACACAGTGAAAGTCAATAGCACTCGGATGCAGGCTGGACATTTAACCTGGGAAGGGTCTGGTGGTTAACCTTATCAATAAAGCTGTTTTTTTTTCCTAATCTTTTGTCTGATGTGGAAGTAATCTCACTGCTTCAGATGGAGGCTCCGGTGAGATTTCCACAGGCAAGACTCTCACGTTGAGGCCTCCATCTACCTTGGCCTCTGTGGCTGCAAGCCACTTCTAGGTGGCTTTGGCATTGTAGCTGAGTTCAGCTAGCTGCCCAGGACTGGCTGAGGGCTGGACGCCATGGTTGTGAAGTGAACAATAGAGTCATACTCTGACCAGGTAATTAATTGGTTTTGTTCTTCTTTTGATCTCCAGTGAGACCGAGACTTGACATCTCTAGTATCTTGTCACCAATTCTCCCAGAAGAGAGTTCCTGGGAGGTTGGTGGTTTGTTAGTTCTCTCAGACAAAAGAGCTGTGGAAGGTTTCTATTCTCTCCCGTGTGAGAGTCTGTGGGATGTTGGGTGTTTTTGCAGGCAGAATATGCCTCTGCATTTGTTTGGATTGAAACCACTCTAAAATGTAAATTGGTAAAGGAAAGGTTGGAGTGGACCAAATTTCTTCCTGGGATGTTGTTGTCTGTTTATCTGTTTGTCTGATTTGCTTGTTCTGGGTTCCTCCATGAACCCTCTTTCCCTGATGTGCCTACGCCCTAAGATTACAATTGAATCTGTGGTCTGGACTGGGGGAGTTGTAATTGTTCTGTCCCTCCTGCCACGTGGAACACTCTATTTGGAAATCCAGAAAACTGCCGACCCTGCCCACCTGCTTCACTCTGTTATAATCATCACCATTTTGTCAAACTATATTAGCCTCAGATTTTTACTTCTTGTGTGGATTAAAATATACACTTAAAAAAACTCTGTGATGGGGGCTGCTGAGAGCAAACCAACCATCCTAAATTGCGTGATCTGGAACTCTGATAAATTTGAAGGTGAGCATAGGGTGAAAATGGCCAAAAGAAAGCTCACCATGCTATGTAAATGAGAATGCCCTTCCTTTGGAGTAGGCAGGTCAGTTGAAGGAATGATCAATCCTCAGATGGCCAGTAGGGTATAGGAGGTAGTAGCAGGGAAGCTGGGAGACCCAGACTAGTTCCTGTACATTGACTCTTGCCTCTGTGCAGTTATAACATAGCCTAAATGGCTTAGGATATGTGTGTGTTCAGTCCCTGATCATGTACTGATATGAGAGAAAAGTCTTTAGGACCCAAGCTCCTGTCCTGCCATCAGCCCTTATGTTTACCTCTTAAGACTGCATAGGCCATTAACCCTGCTTCTCTACTGCTGATATTTTTGGAGTCCCCAAAACAGGATTGTGTAGAGACTACTGAGGTTTTGTATTCTGCAAGACTAGACCCACAGCAAAAGCACCTTCAAGACCGGATCTCATCCTGTTCTCAGATGGGAGCAGTATGGTTATGGTTGATGTATGGAGGGTGGGGCAGCAGTCATGACAGAAGAATGGACAGTGTGCTTGGGAGCACTGCCTCCTGGAACACCAGCCCCAAAAGCTGAACTGATCGTGCTTACTTGGGCCTCGGACCTGGGGAAAAACAAGAGGCTATCATTTTCACAGAATCCTGGGATGTGTTTGCCACTTTACATGTCCATGGTCGCATCTACCAGGAAAGAGGTCTCCTAATGGCAGGAGGAAAGGACATTAAAAATTCACAAGCTATATTAAAGTTGTTGCAAGCAGTATGGCAGCCCACGCAGGAGGTACTAATACACTGCCCTGAACATCCAAAAGGAAATTTATTTAAGGCCCAAGGCAACAAGGCCATTGATTTGGCTGCAAAATGAGTGGCTGTGGGAGAGTTGCTACTGGAAACAAACATTGTGGTAGTGCCACTACGTCAGCCACCTAAGTACTCTGAGACTGAGTGAACATGGGCCGAATCAGAAGGGGCACAAAAAAGAAATGGACGTCAAATTCTGTTAGGAGCAGGTGCATTTCTACCTGAACACATGGCACATTTTGTATGCAGGAGTTACATAATAAAATCCATCTGGGCAAGACAGCTCTGATGGAAGTGCTTGGCTGCTACTTTTATATATCCAGGGTGTGGGTCATGTGTGCCTCAGTGGCCAGTACATGTGTGATTTGTGCTAATAACGACCTAATTTCTCACCCACAGTGTGAACCACGTATCTTCCAACAGGGAACCCTCTCTTTCAAAGACATCGGGGTGGATTTCACTGAGACCAAGCCTATGATTGGAAACAAACAGTATGTTGTTGATGCTTGTTTGCATCTACTCATGATAGGGAGAGACCATGCCAACCAGAACAGAGACCTCCGGAGAGGTGGTAAGGACATTAATGGAAATGATCATTATCCAGTATGGGCTTCCGATGACAGTAGGTTTAGATAATGGGCCTGCTTTTGTGGGTGGAGTGGTTCAGAGCCTCTCCATTGTTTTCAGTGTAAAATGGAAGCTACATACTGCCTATCAACTCCAGAGATCAGGCCAAGACGAATGACAGGACAGCACCCTAAAGAGCACTTTCTCCAAACTGCGCCAAGACAGAGGTGCAAATTGAGTGTCTATGATTCTGATCGCCCTGTTATAATCACCTTGCATCCATACCAGGATGGGTTCACTCCTATTGAGAACCTTCTCAGAAAGCCACCACCTTTGATGCTGGTGTTGAAACTACAAGAAATTGGAATCTGAGCCTGCTGTAGCAACTGCAGGCACTGCAAAGGACTTTGAAAGGACTATAATGAACTGCATTGAACATCACTTCTACTTCATGGCCCTGTGCATGCTTTTGAGCCTGGGGACTTGGTGTTATTCAAAATTTGGAAGGAAAAGCTACAGATACGGCAGTGTCAAACAAGCTCATATGATGGTGTTCAGGGACAACACTGCATACAAGTAGAGGTTAGGCTACCACCTTACTATAGAGTTCATAGTTCTTAGAAAGAATAAAACATGACAAAGAGGCAGAATGTAGGGAGTGGTAGCTCTCAATGGGTTAATTTTATCCTAACAAAAAAAGCTCTAGGTTAGTCTTTAATCCACATTAGAGATAAGAGATACTTAGGCAGAGTCATCTCTAAATGGTCCTGCCCAGGATGCCTCATTCCTTCACTCTTTCCCCACCCTTATTAAGATGATGTAAACATAAAAGAGATGAGGAAAACATAACTCATTACAAAGAAGAACCCCGTGATTTCTTGAGTCATGGTCGCCATGGAAAACAAGAAGGTATTTAAGCAGAGAGGGAACAAAGAACAAGGCCAGGTGTCTTTCTGATCTGTGAAGATTGGGGAAGCACATCCGGATGCTGACTAGACATTTAAGATCTGTAACCCAGGAAGGGTATGGTGCCTAGCCTTATTAGTAATGCCATTTTTCCTATTCCTAAGATGTGAAAATAATCTCACTACTTCATGGACACATGAAGAAATACACATGGCAAATAAATACATGATGAAATGTTCAACATGATTGGTCATTCAAAAATGCAAATTAAAACAACACTGAGATTCCATCTCACCACAGGGCTATCATCAAGAAGTCAACAAATAGGGGCTGGTGAGATGGCTCAGTGGTCTAAAGCACTTACTTAAAACAAGCTTAGCAAAGCGCAGGTACCGTGGTTCAATTCCCCAGCACCGCATGACAGCCAGCCCCGCCCCCTGATGGGCTGAGCTGGCCACACGCGCGCGCGCGCGCACACACACACACACACACACACACACACAAATAAATTTAAAAAAAAAGGAGTCAATAAATAAGAAATACTGGAGGGGCTGTGGGAAAAAAGGAGCCATTTTTCGCTGTTGTCGGGAGTATAAACTGGGACAGTCACTGTGGGAATCAGAGTGCAGGTGCATAAAACTAGTAGGATTAGGGGCCCCATTCAACCCAGCTATCCCCTTGCTGAGTAGTTTTTGGGAAGAACTGAAAATATCGTACCACAGCAATGTATCTGCACCCTTGTTTATAGCATATGATTTGTCACAGCTAAATCTTGGAAACAACCCAAATGCTTATCAACTGAGGAATAGATAAAAAGATGAGGTATTTTTATATGATGCACTATTTATTACTTTAGGCTATAAAGAAGGCTAAACTTGAGGCTTTTAAGGGTAAATGGATGCAACTAGAGACCATACTCATAAATAAAGTAAATAAGTGTGTACACCCATATGTGTAAACATTACATTGTCACAGTAGTGGAAGAACCTGAAAGAATAAGTGGAGTATGAAAGGTAAAATAGATACTGTGAAGGAAAAGAATCTGTTCAAAGGGAGAGAACAACTAGGATGTGGAAAAAGACAAAATAAAGAATGTAAGAAGGAAAAACAATTAGATGTGTACATTTCAGTATAGCTTGGATAATTTCTCTGCTGATTTCTGCTGGCCTATTGAAATGAGTAGTTAATGCTTAAATTTTGTCTTTGTATCAGGTCCTCTTCTCTCATTGCAGGGACAAATTTCTGACACCCAAAATGAAGGAAGGAAAGGTTTATTTAGCTCATAGTTAGTGGATGTTTCAGTCCACACTCAGCTGGCTCCAAGGCAGAGTGGCATGTCGCAGACAGTAATCATTCATGACAATGGAAGGAAACAGGGAGGGCAGCTGGGAATGTAGCTCTGCACTGGATGCTGCTGAGGACAAAGTAAAAAGCCACTGTGGGCGTGCAGGTGCATGCCTGTAATTTTAGGACCAGTGTAGGCCGAGACAGGAGCTTGCAGGTCTGAACATGGCTTGAGCAATTTAGCTATGTGACAAGACCTGCCTCAAAAAATAAACTTTCAAGTGGAAGAAGAACAAGAGATGCCAGGGGAAGGGGTGGAATATAAATACATTTAAGATGCATTATATATTTGTACAAATTCCTGTGATACATGCGAACATTTAGAACTGCAAACATGTAAAAAGAAGAATTTTAAAAACTATTAAAAACTTTAAAAGGCTGGGGACAATGCCCAGTATGCAGGCACTTAGTTCAACTCCCTATCCTACCAAAAAACTCAAAAAAACAAATAAATAAAAGAAAAACAAAAATTAAAAAAACAAGAAAAAGAAAGCTTCCCTACCCAAGATGAATGTGATTATCATGCATGAGAGACTCAAATAAATTAAAGATAATCATTGCATAAATTGGAGCTTCAAGACACTGAATGATCACGAAAATTTACATTAATATTGCCTTTGTCCATCAATGTATGCACTGTTAAGATAGTATCTCACGGGCCAGGGAGATAGCTCAGTAGAATAAGTGCCTGCCTAGCAAGCACAGGGTCCTGAGTTCAATCGCCGGTACCGCAAAAAAGAAAAAAAAAAAGTATCTCACTATGTAGCTAAGACTGGCCTCAGACACCAGGGGATCCTCCCGCTTTGGTTTCCAAAGTGTTGGGATTGTGGATGTGCTCTTCCGTACCTAGAGAGTTTCCCTTTCTGACCACTAGACAATTATAAAGAGGACTAACATGCACATCAGCATCACTTTCCTTGTCACTGGTACACAATACTCATCAATCACAATTTCACAGATTAAAAACTTTATTTTGTCTTACAATTCAGTTCACAGGCTGGTACGGCAGAGGTACAAGGCAAAGGAGAAACAGCTCCTGACCTCCCTAGGGAAGTACAGTGTGATCAACAGAGAAGGGAGGGAGGTGGACTCCTCTAGGCCGTGCCTCCAGTGACACAACTCTTCTGACCAGGCTTTGCCTCCCAACATCAAGTTCAGGTATAAATTCTGGGCAATAATCCAGTGAGGAGTATGATGCCTTCATGATCCAGTTATCTCACGGAACCCCCAGGTGGAAGGTGGAGACTTTGCAGGACATCTAGATGAAATACATACGATTACCTGGTTCAGGACGCACACAATTATTGCATCTAATAAAACTTCGATGACGATACTCCTCTGTAACTTCCTAGTGACCACTGGGATTCAGTCTATATAACTGGCATAGCATGCACAAATCACAGGAATAGGTACAAATCTGGACCCTAAGGGATGGTCTCATGGCCTTCAGTTCCTGTGCCAACACAGCATAGACCAGGGAAAATTGTTCAGCGTGCACAAACTTTGCTGGAATACCAAATTCATAGCTCTCCAGGGGGGCAGGTTACAGAACATGGGTTAACTGGATCAGTCCAGCATTTAGGTGTAGCAGAACCTGGAGGATGCTCAGAGAAACGTGGTTCCCATAGCAACTGAAAGTCTTGAGCTGGGAGCAGTGGAACAGGGCAGGCAAGATGACAACAAGATGGGAGTCTGTGAGGTCACAGTGCTCGAGGGCCAGGGTCTCCAAGATGCTGGCCAATTTGTCTATCAGAACCTGGAGAGTCTTGGGATTGAATGATTTCATTGAAATCCCCCTCAGAGTTAGGGACTTGAGCTGCCTTGTGCTTGCACAAAGGGAGAGATGCTTCAGGTCACATTCCTTCAGTGGACTTGAGCTCAAGGAGAGGACATCCAAGGGGGTTTTGCTCCTATGGAGAGATACAAGTTACTTTGTAAGAATGGTGCTGGTGAGTTTGTGCATTAGGAAATAACCTCGTGGAAGGAAACCAACTTAGCCCCAACTTTGCCCTTACTATTTGAACATCAAACAGGGTGCTGTGTGTTGAAGTCACTGTTCACTGAAGTACCAATCTCTTGTGTGGTCACACAGTCACCATTCACTACAATGCTCTGTGCTTAATGCCAAACAGCATTAAGCTGTTAATCCACAGCTCTGGCCAGAGAAGGCCAGTGGGTGACTTGGCAAAATAATGAACCCAGGACAGTTTTGTCAGTGGACTGGAGTTTGCCCCGCATCCTCCACAAGCCCTGTGTTTCTGTTCCTATCTCTGCAATTCTCCTTATTACTCTCGGCTCCACACTCCTGCACTTCACTCAGCTCATTGTCTTGCCCTTAACAGTGTTATAGCTCTGACTTTGCTGCCCTGAAAGCCTTCTGTACTCATTGGTGGGGATTTGGGAAAGTAGCTACGTCATGGGTGTGATAACTGGATCAGTGCAGTGACTGCTTGTGCATGGCTGTAGGGGATGGAATTATTGAAGAGGGAAGCGCTAATCTGGGGCTGGATGGCACCAAGCAGTAGACTTATAGTCTGGATGGAATATAAAGAGGAAACAGAAGGCAGCTTGCTGTTTTCTGCCCACTCAACAATGGACTTCTTTGTCTCTTTCTATGTGTTGAGTGAGCTGACCCTGGATTGAAACCATTACACACTGTGAACTAAGCAATACCTTTCCTCCCTTAACATGTGGCTGTTGAGTATCATTGTCCTAGCAAGAGAAGATAACTCTGAGAAACAAAAAGCAGCCTTTCCTTAAAGGGGACATGAAGCTTGGCTGGCTGCCCTTTGTAGCTGCTGAGCAGTCACTTGTTCAGTGTGCAGGTGTGTGGCTTGTCCCTCTGTTAGTGCTCTCTCTTCCCTTTTCCCAGATCTTCCTCCTAAGGAATAAATTTAATCTCCCTTCATTTTGTCTGCTACCTGACTGCTGGCTTTGTGACCATGGGGTGCTCCAGACCTCCTGTCCCAGATCAGTCCCTGCTTTTACAAGGTAGGTTCAGGGAGACCTTGCCATGGTCCAGAAAGTGCTTGTGTCTCCCACTTCCTGTTGTCTTCCCCAAGGTCAGCGAGATGAGCCCTTGATATTTGCTATAACCATGAATGTGCAGAGGAGCTTGACTCTCACTCACCTTAAGACCTTATGCAGGGTTCCGTACAGGAAGAAGACTTCATCTAGGTGAAGCTCACGGAGACTTCGCAGCTGTCCTAAGTGAAAAGGGCAGCTTTGGGAACACTGGTGATTTTCCAAGGATGAAGTAAATGTTTTGGCAGTCAGGATGCTGAAGTGAAACATATGAAGGTTTTTCATCTGCCTGAGAAGAGGCACAAATACTTTCATGCTTTCCAGATCCCAGTCATTCACCATGTCCAGCTCGTGGACAGAATCCAGGTGCGCAGCTTGCAGAAGTTTCAGGATTGTGAAGACAGCACTAGACTGGATCGTTACCTTCTCAGATCACAGGTGTACAGCAGCTTTCCTCTTTCTGACCCATTTCAAGAGGCAGAGTTGTAATTTGTCATAAGTGGCACAGTATGAACCCCAGGCTTCAAAACAAAGGTGCGCCAATATTCTCAAGGTCGGCTGATTCTCACTTAACCCAGGCTGATCTGTCTCCTTACTCCTGGCTTCTGACGAGTGGAAAACTCTCATGGATCTGGGTCCTCTAGTCCAGAAGTCCTCGTGTCCATCCCTCCAGTCCAGCACCTGTAGTTTCCACCTGTTGTGTGTGAAAAAGGAAATAGCCTTAAAATTGAAATAAGGACCCAAATTCCTCCCCGTGATATGCTTCCACTTTCTGGACACCAGCTGCAAACAGATATTTCCTGCCCTCATTTTTCTACCACTTTAACATTCTTGTATGACAGTAAGAAGGCACAGATTCCTCCAGAGTTCACTGATTCTGCACATGCAGCTTCCTTATCAGGAAATCTCTTCCTGGGTGATGCTTAGCAAAGGTCAAGACCTGAGCGATCCTCCACACCTAAACTGACTCCAAAAAATCCATTCTCCCTTGATCCTTGACACCTACTGTCCCTTCCCTGAACTCCAGCAAGCCTATTTTCAATATATATGTAAGTCCATTACTTGTGGTGAACCTTCTGAGACAGTTGCATGTCAAGCCCATCCAGCAGGGCTTTCAAGGTTCTTAGGTTACTATGTTGTGGCATGCATGTTCCAAACAGATTGTAAGGTGTCTTCAGGTTCCTCATATTCATCAGGGACTTCAAAGGGAGGTAGGGGAGTGGCCAGGCTTGCACCATCACCTTCAGGGTCTCATTGTGCTCCCCCATGAAGGCATCCATGAATAAGTCACGGAAGACATGGATGGGAAGGTCCTGAATGGCTGTGCTGGCTATGGTCTCACTCTTCAGCAGGCTCTGTTTGGCCAGCTCATACAGAGGTGGTGAGCTCTGTGTGCTCATCCTGAGATAACTGCAAGGCGAAGGACACTGGGTAACTTCAAGGACAAAATATATGTTTATATCAAGCTCGAGAACACTTCTATCCCCTGAAAACCAACTCAGGGCCAAGGTACCAATTCTGGATAAGGTGAATCCTTCTCTGTTGTCTCCAATGTCTCTGACCAGGCTAGCAACAAACTATACCTCTATCCCTATTGGTATGAGATCCCTCTACCCTATCCACTTCAAGCCACTAGTCCATTGTATTCCAGGGTCCTGGAAAAACGGTTCTGAGTGTTGTGCAACCTCAGATAGTTCTTTGGGAAACTTTTGTTCACTGGGCCAAAGACCTGAGACAATGAAATTGTCTTCTGGCCCAACCAATACCGTTTCCATTCCAACATGAGGACAGTCAGGAGATATCACAGAGACCCCAAGAAATGGATCCACTGTGTACATTTTAAGAAGTTTAGCTTTTTGTGTCACCAACCAGAGCCTAGGCCTGAAGTGTATGTCACACTACCCTCCATGCTCCCTGGATCCCCTTCAGCCTGAGCCCAGGCCCAGCATGTGTGTGGGACCATCTGCATCCTCCTGGGAACCTACTCCATCAGCAGTCCAGCTGTGGAACTCCACAGCAGAACTTCCTGCAGAGAGGCTAGGGGCCTGATCCACCCAGATAATCCAGGAGATGAACATCTTGCCAGAGGGCCACAGTGGGTTCACTTTCATGGGCCACAGCGGAAGAAACTGAGCACAGCAGCCAGACCCAAGCCAGGTACATGTGGATTATTTCAAACTTCGTAGATCTGGACACAGTAAGCTGAGACACTCTGTTAGACCCAGTTGTATGAGAGCATTGTCTCTCTTTCTCTCTTGATTGAGAGAGAGAGAGTAACAGGTAACCAGGGTGAACTTGTCTGCAAGGATGCCAGGTACATCAAGAAGAAGTGATCAGATAGAACTTAGGGCAGCTAACTTAAACACAAATTCACAATTTTATATCTGTTTAGCTATACAGTCATGATGCTGGCTCTTAAGAGTCTAAAATACAAACCCATCAGTTACAAAAGTTCATCAACTGCTAAATATTACTACTCATTATTAGTGTTCCTAATTGTAGTTCTATAAATACAAAACTGTAACTGCATTAACCACACAATCTTTCTTGGGTAAGAATTTTGGTAAGTGCTAAGGATATAACTGCACCAAAGCTCTACACCAAAGTTCAGATGACAGTGCTATACAAAAATGACAAAGAGAAGGGAAAAATGCATTCTCAGGCCCCGGGCCTACACAGAACAAATACAGGAGACACTAGCATAGAAGAAATTGGTAATCACACTGCTAAAATCTCTGAATTGGTAGAGTCTGAAGTAAAGGAACAACTGCAGACAGGTGTAGAGGAAATCAGATCATAAATAATCTCTGAAGTATAAGAAAAAATGACAACTATAATGAAAGAATTACTAAGTGCTTCTAAAGAAGACACGATAAAAAATAGAGGAGAATAGAACAATGATGGAATCCTTGAATAAGCAATATAGGAAAGAAATAGAACACATGAAGCAAATTCAAAGAGCCATGCAGGAAATTACAAGCTCAATCACAAGCTGATAAAACCATTTGAATGAAAGTGAAGGTAGAGTTTGAGATCTTGAAGACACTGTTGCAGCTAGTGAAAACACAAGAAAAGATCTCTTAAAAATAACTAGAGTGGAGGAAAAAATAATTCATCATCTGCAAGACAATGCAAAGATGAACAACATGAGAATGATACGCATCAATGAGAAAGGAGTCAATACAAATGATATAAAAAGAATATGGGCAGAAGTAAAAGCAGAAAACTTCCCAAATATGGGGATAGAATCTGACATTCAAGTCACTGAAGCATATAGAACTCCAAACAACGTCAACCCAATTAAAAACACACCCAGGCATATAATTGTCAAGATCCAAGAAATCTAGCACAAGAACAATATACTAAATGCCACTAGAGAAAAGAAACAGATCACATTTAAAGGAAAACCCTTCAAGTCAAGAAGAGCATGGAGAAAAGTACTTCAAGTCCTCTAAGAAAACAAATTCCAGCCCAGACTGCTATACCCTGAAAAACTCTCTTTCAAGTTTGATGGAGAAGTGAAATACTTCCATGACAAAGAACAATTAAGAATTTCATGATGACAAATAGAACCCTACATGGACTACTAAAAGATTTTCTAGAGAGGGACCAAAATGACCAGAACTCCATAAATAAGAATAGAAAGAACCCACCAAACAGGGCAGACAATTAAACACAGGAGAAAAAGGGGTATGCAACAGCAGTTAATGACATGTGAATTGGAACTCAATACATCTTAATTATAACCATTAATGTAAATGCACTCAATTCACCAATTAAAAGAAATAAACTGGCACAGTGGATTAGTAAGCAAAATCCAACAATATGCTGTAATTCAAGAAATACACTTAACTCATAAAGAAATTCACAGGCTGAAACTCAAAATGGGAAACAATGCTACACAACCCAGCACCTCAGACAAAAGCAGGAGTAGCAATCCTGTTCACAGAGTCTCAACTTCAAACCAAGAATGATCAAACGAAATAAAGAAGGCCATTATATCCTGTTAGGGGAAACATTCAAGAGGAAGAGGTAATACTCATAAATATGTATGCACCAAATACAGGAGCACACAAATATATGACATGAAAAATCTAATATCCAATATCACAATCTTAAAGGGAGACCTTAGCACTCCATTATCCCTAGTAGATGGGTCAACTAGACAAAAATTAAGCAAAGCGGTAGCAGAACTGAACCAGAACTTGGAATAAATGGACTTAGTGCACATATCCAGAGTGTTCCACACAATGACAGCTGAATACATATTTTCTTCAGCTGCGCATGGAACATTCTAAATAGACTACATACTAGTCCACAGGTCATGCTTAAGTCTATGCAAGAAAACAGAAATTATCTCACGCATATTATCTGACCACAGTGCAATGAAACTGGAAATAAATGACAAAAGAGACTGCAAAAGCCCCATAAATACATGGAAATTAAACAACAGCCTCCTCATCTGTATCATCCTGGATTACAGATGAAATTAAACAAGAGATTAAACAATATCTACAATTCAATGCAAATTAAAGCATAATTTATTGAAATTTATGAGATGCAATGAAAACAATTCTTAGAGGGAAATTTATAGCTGTGAACTCATACATTAGGAAAACAGAACGGGAACAAATAAATACCCTAGTGTTGCACCACAATTGTCCAAAAAGAAGAGAGAAGCATAAAGCTGGTTCTTTAAAAGATTATATAAAATCGATAAGCTCCTAGGTAACCTCATCAAAAAGAGGAAAGAAAAAACTCAAATTCAAGCAATAAGGAATGAAAACGGTGAAATAACAACAGACCCTGTGGAAATTCAGAAGATCATCAGTAGCTACTTTGAGAATCTTTACTGTCACAGAATCCAAGACACAAAACAAACTGACAGATTCCTAGAAAGATACAAATTACTAAATCTGAATCAAGAAGATATAAAAAATCCCAATAACCCAATAGCAACCAATGACATTTAAAATGTAATAAAAAACCTACCAACCAAGAAAAGCCCCAGTACCTATGGATTCACAGCTGAATTCTACAAGAAATTTACAGAAGACATAATCCCAATACCCTTCAAACTCTTCAATGAAATTTAAAAGGAAACAATCCTCCCAAAATCATTCCTGGAGGCAAGAATTATACTGATACCAAAACTAGAGAAAGATGCAACTAAAAAAGGAAACTACAAGCCAATCTCCCTTATGAACATAGATGCAAAAATCCTCAATAAAATCCTAGCAAATAAAATACAGCAAGTCTTTAAGAAGATTTTGTACCATGACCAGGTAGGCTTCATCCCAGGGATACAAGGATTTTTTTCAGCATATGCAAATATATAAATGTAATACACTATAGCAAATAGAGCCAAATCCAAAAACCACATGCTCATCTCAATTGATGCAGAAAGGCTTTTGACAAAGTCCAACACTAAGTCACATTCAAAATCCTAAAGAAAATTGGAGTAGATGGCCTTTATCTCAGTGTGATAAAAGCCATTTATGATAACCCAACAGCTAACATAATCCTAAATGGGGAAAAACTGAAATCTTTTACTTTCAGATCTGGTACAAGACAAGGATGTCCTCTATCACCACTCCTATTCAATATAGTTCTGGAATCATTATCTAGAGCCATTATACAAGAGAGAAATAAAAGGGATAAGAATAAGTAAAGAAGAAGGTAAGCTATCATTAATTTGCAGATGACATGATACTTTACTTCGAAGACCCAAAGAATTCCACCAAGAAGCTACTAGAATTAATACACAAATTCAGTAGCATAGCAGGATACAAAGTCAATATGCAAAAGTCAATAGCATTCCCCTACACAGATAAGAAAAACACTGAGAGGGAAATTAAAGAACCAATACCTTTTAAAATACCATTGCAGAAAACGAAATACTTTGGAATTAATCTAACTAAAGAAGTAAAAAATATATTCAATGAAAATTACAGTAATCTGAAAAAAGATTGTAGAGGAGTTTACAAAATGGAAACATACTCCCTGCTCCTGGATAGGAAGAAACAATCTTGTGAAGATGACCATACTCCCAAAATTGTTAGACAGACATAGGGTAATCCTTATCAAAATATCACCAAAATACCTCACAGACCTAGAGAAATCATTCATAAAATTTATTTAGAACCAGAAAAAAGCTTGTACAGCAGTGGCAAACTTGGGCAACAAAGACAAGGCAGGAGGCATTACAATTCTTGTCTTGAAATTATACTACAAAGCTACTGTGCTAAAATCATCATGGTATTGGCAAGAAGATAGACCTGAGGATCAATAGAACAGATTATAAATGCAGATGCAACTACAAACACACTCAGCCATCTGATCTTCCACAAAGGTGCCAAACATGCTTGCTGGAAGAAAGATAGCCTCTTTAACAAATGGTGCTGGAAAAACTGGCTGTGTACATGCTGAAAACTAAAACTTGACCCAAGTCTATTATCATGCAGTAAACTGAAATCAAAATGGATTAAAGATCTAAACATTAAAACAGAAACATTAATTCTCCTGGAAGAGAAAGTAGGAGGAACACTTGAAGACATAGGTGTAGGCAAACAGCTCATGAACAAAAATCAAACAGCACGGGAAATACTTGAAAGAATTAACGACTGGGACCACCTCTTATTCAGAAGTTTTTGTACGTTAAAGAAATTACCAACAGAGTGAAATGATAACCCACAAATTTGGAAAAAATCCTGACGAAATAAGCACTCAGACAAATTCATAAAGAACTAAAAACCATTGGGGCCCACAAATTTAAAGACTCAATCCACAAATGGTCATCTAAGATGAACACACACTTCTCGAAGAAATACAAGAAGCTAATACATGAAAAAATGTTATATATCACTAGATATTTGTGGAATCCAAATTCAAACAACCCTGAGATACCATCTCACCCCAGAAAGAATGGCTGTCATAAAGAAACCAACCAACAACAAATGTTGGAGAGGCTGTGGGGAAAAAGGAACACTTCTCCACTGATGATAGGAATGTAGACTGGTGCAACCATTATGGAAATCAAAGGGCTGACTCCTCAGAAAACTAGGACTGGAATTCCCATTCAATGCAGCTATCTGCTTTTTGGGATTTTTGCAAAAGAACTGAAAACACCATATCATAATGATATATGTGTGTGTGTATGTTCATAGCATCACAATTTGTGATAGCCAAATCTTGGAAACAAACAAAATGCCCATCACCTGAGGAATGGATGAAAAAGATGTGGTTTTTATTATTATTATTATTATTATTTTTATTTTTGGAACCAGGGATTGAACTCAGGCCCTTGCACTTGCCAGGCAAACGCTTATTCTATTGAGCTGAGTACCTGGCCCCAGACTTTTTTCTTTATTTGTGGTACCAGGGATCAAACTCAGGACCTTGAACTTGCCAGGCAGGCACTTATGCTGCTAAGCTATATGCTTAGCCCAAGATGTGGTATTTTTATACAATGGAGTATTACTCAGCTTTAGAGAAAAACAAGCTCAAAGCTTTCATATATAAGTGGATGCTACTTGAAGATATACTGATAAGTGAAATAAACCAGACCCATATATGTAAATATCTTATTGTGTCCCTAGTTAAGAACTAAAAAAAAATTGAAAGGTATAACATAGTTAAATGGAAAGTGAGAACTTAAGGATTAAAAGGAAGAGACAGAAAGTAGAAAAGTCTGGAAATATGGGAGGGGCAAAACCATACATTTATATAAACAAGATGATTAAGGCAATGGTCCTAAGAATCTGTCAGGTTTTTGAAAATAGCAGTTAATGGGTAGAATTCTCACCCTAGGTAACTCTATATGCGGATATCTGTGAACTAAACAACTACATTGTGGATAGCAATGTGTAACACTAAAACTGTGCTTAAAATACCTATCATTTTGGTCTTCTGAATGTGTACTGCTTCTAACATTATATCGATTATTGCTATGCTATCTTTAAAGTAAATGTTTGTAAAGAAAAAAAGGTAATAAAATCAAGAGTCAAGAAAAAAAGACTTATATAAGTTAAAATTTAACTTTCAGTATCTGACACGATCAGTTAAATCCCCTCGGGATTTACTCTGGAACCATGTACAACACCTTGTGGATCTTTGGTCAGTGTCAGCCATGTGGATGAGTCACAGCCATTGCTTGACCAATTTGCTCTCTGTGAAAGCCTGAGAATTTTTTCTCTCTAGGTGACTCTCCTTAGGCACAATCTACATCATTGATCCCTTTCCTGTGTGTCTCCATAATTTTGATCAGAAAATTTGGGACATCACTTAGTTACAGGATGTTCCAGAAGAGGTTCTCATGTCCTGAGTCCTCACTAACCTTGGAGGGCTTGGGCCAAAATATTAGCTATCATTTTATCTTGCGATAGAGGATATATATCAAATACAACCATGGATAGTCTAAAATTTAAATTCCTATAGAATGTTTAAAAACAATTACACATTTTTTACACAGAAATTTAGAAATCAAACCATATACAATATTGTAGCATGACATTCCATTTTGCCAAAACAAAACAAAAAAGGGGGGTATAAATAAAGGACCGTTTTGTTGTGGTATATGACCTAATAATTAAAATATACATATGTTTATGAAAGTACAATAAAATGCTATTGTAAAAATTAGTAAATAAAGAAAAAAGATCAAAAAATTCTTTTGATTGGTAAGGTAGCACAGGCCTGTTCTCCTCACATTTAGGAGGATCCCTGAATTGAAGACCAGCTTTAAGTACAAAGTGAGGCCTAGTCTCAGAAAACAAAAGGTTTTAAATGACATAGACCAATGCACAAATGAATGGATAACAACGGGTGAAGCAAATTTGCTGATTTCTAATCAAGACAAAAATCTAACGCTGCCGTGAGAGATTCAGCCATACTCCTAGTGGTACAGCGGTCGAGGCAGGAGAATCTGGAGTTCAAGGCCGGCCTGGGCTCTGCACTGAGGTGAAATCCAGAGACAACAGAGCAAGACTTTGGGTTATACCAAACATAACACCTACAAACCACCAACCCTATCCATCTTAAGTGACATAAGTCCACTTGTGCCTTCTATGATCTCTTTTCCCTACAGGTCTCTAGCTGTGAGTAGTAGGAGGGGTGACTCCATAGAGGCCAGGGACTCACCAGGTGTAGACTCGGGTGACAGCGACTGGGCTCTGGAAATCCAGGCAGGACCAGGACCACAGGAAGCTCCAGGACTGAGCACCTCCTGCTCTGATCCTCCCCTATTTTATCCCCTTTGTGACTCATACCTTACCTGCCCAGGTCCTCCCTTCCCAGCACACTTGGAGTCCTGATTAGTTCCTTCCTCTCCATCTAGTTAATCCTGGTGGGGCTCAGGGATTTCTCCATGCTGATTGGATTGTAAAAATCTTGAGGATGGAACAAAAGAATTTTTTAAAAGTATATATTACAGGGTCTACAGGGTCTCACTACACAGGTCAGACAGTGATCCTGTTTTGTTTTGTTTTTTCTGGAACCAGGGATTGAACTCAGGCTCTCATGCTTGCCATGGAAGTGTTTATTCTACTAAACCATCTCCCCAGTGCCAGTGATCCTATTTTTCCAGCCTCCCAAGCGCTTGGATTACAGGTGTGCACCACCACACCCAGTCTCATTCACTGTCTCCACATGCCCTGGGGATGGGCCTGGCGTGGCAGACTGGAATTGATCCACCAGCCCCTGTGTCTGTTTAAGCAGGTGATTTGATCTGCTGAGCTATGTGGTTAGCCCCAGAACAGAAGACAGCAAAAGTAATTGATTCACTCCAAACACAAATTAACATGTTACAGTAGAGGTGTGAGTGGGAAACAGAAAAAGAATTAATCTGATCCTGACCTCGGGCAGGAATGGTCCCTGTAAAGCGATGTTAACCTGCACCCAAAGTTTGACTCAGTTCTAGAGTTAAAACTACTGTGCAATGTCAGGGTGCTGTGACCAGAGGCTAGAGTTCCAGTTGCTTTGGATGAGGGAGCTTTTGTTTATCCTGTTTGACAAAGAACAACCTCAGCTCACTCACAAAACAAAATAAACAAAATAAGGGAGAACAAAAGGAACAGGGACTATTGGTTTAATCCAAGCACTGCGGGAGGCCTAGGCAGGGTGATCAGAAGATCAAGTCCAGCCTGGGCAATTTAATTGGTAAATAAGACCCTCTCTTGAAAATGAAAAGAGGGAGCTAGAGAGACAGCTCAGCAGAATAGGCACCTGCTTAGGCAAGTGCAGGGACCAGGGTTCCATCCTGGGTACCACATGCTGCATGGGCCCTGCCCCTGGGTGCTCTGAGCTGGCCACAGAGACTGGGTGTGGTGACTCATGCCTGTAATCCCAGCACTGGGGTGGCTGAAAATAGGAGGATCACTATGAGTCCGAGTTGCCTAGTGAGACCCTGTACCAAATACATTAAATAAATAAATAAATGCATAAAATAAAAAGGGGCTGGGTGGGGTGGTGCATGGCTGTAATCCAAACACTCAGTCGGCTGAGGCAGGAAGATCCTTGTGAGTTCTAAACCAGCCTGTGCTATATGGTGAATTCAAAGCCAACCTTAACTACATAAGGACACCTAGTCTCAAATAATAAAGTACGTAAGTAAATAAAGGGCTGGGGATGTCTCTCAGTTCAAACTTTTTTGAATCACCAGTTTTGGCAAAGAAGAATCCTTACAGATATCCACACATCTCTCTAGATCTATGTACACTGAGGCAGAAATAAAGCCCTTCTGGATGGAGGTAATCCAGGAGATAATTATGTTTTGTGCTTTCGGTATTTCTCTGTGTTGCTTGCTGTGGCGCGGCGAGTGGAAGCCGGAGTTTTGCACATGCCTAGCAGCTGTCAACACTGAGCCATGCGTTCATCTAAACTACTGGGAAAGTTTCTTTCCTCTCAGACAGAAGAACTGGGGCAAGCCAGATAGCTTAGCAGACTAAAGTGCCTGCTTAGGCAGGTGCAGGGACCAGGTTCAATCCCTGAGCCTGCGGGGCCAGCTCTGCACCCAGGGCACACTGAGACTGTGACTGAGACTGGGCCTGGTGGCGCACACCTGTAATCCCAGCACTTGGGAGGCTGAAAACAGGAGGACTGCTACCAGTCCTATTTGTGTAGTGAGACATTGTAGACTCTGTATTAAATTAAAAAAAGAAAGAAAAGAAAAGCAAGCAAGCAAACAAGCAAAGAAAGCAGAACTACTAAAACACTTGCATATTTTTTAAAAATCTATTTGGTAGAGGGTTTCACTACACAGCTCTTACTTATGGTGAGCCTCCTGTTTTCAGCCTCCCCAGTGCTGGGATTACAGCTGTGTGCCACCACGTCCGGACTTAGTTGCTGGCTCAACACTCCTGGGGGCAGGGCTGGCATGGATTGTGGTGAGTGGGTGCTTGCCTAAGCAGGCGCTTAGCCCACTGAGCTATCTTGCTGGCAATCCCTTGAACATTTTGAATCCTTTAAAAGATGTTTTTTAATACAAAAAAATGAACATGAAATTTTTTTTGTCATGCTGCAGGATTTTAGTTTCTAAAATGGCAGTTGAGGTTGTTGGGCTCTAATTCCCAGCTTTTTCATAGCTCATCTCCGGGGCCCAACCCTAACAGCAGGGTAGCTGTGCAGCAGCAAGTGTGATTTCTTAGTCATTTTTTGTTTCACTTTGGTTTTTATATTTTTACCATTATATTAATGATAATGATATTATTTTGAGACAAGGCCTCATTTTGTAGCGCAGTCTAACTTTCAGTTCGCTCTGTATCCCAGGTTAGACTCAAACACAGCAGCCACCCTGGCTCAACCTCCTCAGTGCAGAGAGTACCGGGTTGTGTCACCACTTGTGTCGATTTTGTATTTTATTAAAAATTTATTTTAAAATAAATTTTCTCTTTAACATTTCTTGATGTAGAATGTTAAATTCCTTGCCTTGGCCAATAGGAGCATTTATTCTATTTGTATGAGATTCCTGGATTTGAAAATTGGAAATGAAACATATCGACATCAGTTTTTTCCTTCTCCTTCTCCTTCTCCTTCTCCTTCTCCTTCTCCTTCTCCTTCTCCTTCTTCTTCTTCTTCTTTTTCTTCTTCTTCTTTTTCTTTTTTTTTTTTTTTGTCTTTTTGAGACAGGGTCTCACCATGCTGGCCTTGAACTCACTTTGTGTATCAGCCTGACATCAAACTCACAGCAATTCACCTGGATCAGCCTCTTAATTTATGGGATTACAGGACTATGCTACTATGCTTGGAAGACATTTTTTTTATTTTATTTTTATCTTTTTGAGAAAAGGTTTCACAATTCAGGACATTTTAAATTTGTTGTCAGTTTGCTTTAATTAATTAATTAATTAATTTATTGCATTTAGTGCAGGATCTCAAAGGTCTCACTACACAGATCAGACTGGTACTGAATCTCCTGTTTTAGGCCTCCTTAGTGCTAGGATTGTAGTGCATGCTACCATGCCCAGTCTCAATCGCCATCTAGCTGCCCCCCCCGAGGGTGGGGCACAGCACTCTGGGGATTGAACCTCAGTCACTGTATCTGCCAAAGTAGGCACTTTAATCCTCTGAGCTATCTTCCCAGCCCTTGCTATATTTTGATTTAAAGAGTAAAAAGAAAAAGAAAAACAAAGAAACAAAAAGTAGCAAAAAGAAAGAGAAGCAGAATAACGTGCAACAATAAGTGTGGTACAGAATTTCAAAACGAGAATAAAATATTAACAATGGCTAGATAGCTCAGTGGACTAAAGTGCCTGCTCAGGCAGATGCAGGGACCAGGGTCAATCCCCAGTGTGCCGTGCCAACCCCACCTCCGGGGTGCAATGAAACTGAGGTTGTGCATGGTGGCATATGCCTGTAATCCCAGTGCTTGGGAGGCTGAAAATAGGAGGATCACTATGAATCCAACACACATAGTGAGATCCTGTTGACCCTATACTAAATACATTTAAAAAAACCCAATGATTTTTATATTACATATTTTATCATCAAATCTGTTGCTCAGATTAACAGATATAGGTGTGGAAGATTAGTCAAATAATTACAGATTAATGCTTTAAATAAAACCGTATTTTTCTTGTCCTTTTTTCATATTTATTTATTTATTTATTTGTGATTCCAGGGATTGAACTCAAGACTTTGTGCTTCCTAGGAAAGCACTTATTCTACTAAACTATCGCCCTGGTCCCAAGTTAGGTTTTTTTTCCCCATTTATGTATTTGATACAGAACCCCACTAGGTAGCTCAAACTCTCAGTAATCCTCCTGTTTCAGCCTCCCAGTGCTGGGATTACAGGAGTGCACCACCACACCCGGATTCGGTCACCCACTGATTGTGCCCCAAGGGCAAGGCTGGCATAGCATGCAGGACTGAGGATGGAACCCTGGTCCTTGCGTTTGCCAAAGCAGGCACTTAGTCTGCTGAGCTATCTTGCTGGCCCTTACTTTTTATTTTTAAATTTATTTTTTCATTTATTTTCATTTTTTAATATTTGGTTGTGACAGGGTTTCACTATGCAGCTTGGACTCCTGGTGATCCTCCTGTTTTTCAGCCTTCCAGGTGCTGGTGTTACAGGTATGTGCCACTACACTCAGACTCTGTGGCCAGGTCGGTCAGCCCTGGTGCTGGTGCTGGTGTGGCATGTGGTACAGGGGATCAAATTAAATGTATTTTAAAGAGAGTATAATCATCGAGAAGACATTAGGAATGGTACACAATCAGAAGGACAATCTAAGGGGTATTCAACAGTTTGTTTTGTATTGTACATTACTGTCTTTGATGTGGTTTCTCAGATTACAGATATCAGCATATAGAATTAGTTTAAGCATTAACTGCCACTTGTAAAAAAAAACTGGTGGAAATTAGTACTATAATCATCACAGCTATCCTGTATATATACTTATGTGACTTTTCAATTTTCTTATCTTTTTTCCTTTCCTTCATTTCCATTTTTTATTCCACATGTTCAGTTTCTTTCCATTTTACTATAGCTATTATACCTTTCAGATTTTATTTCTTCTTTCAGGTTCTTGCACTAGGGAAACAATATAATATTTACACATGTGGGTCTGATTTATTTCACTTATGAGTGTATCCTGGAGAGGCATCCATTAGAGGTTACCTAAAGAAGCCTTAAGTTTGTCTTTCTCTATAGCTGAGTAGTAATATTCCATTGTATAAAA
>NW_004525008.1:380404-381337 GCF_000260255.1 Octodon degus
AACTGAGAATTAAACTCAAGCCCTTGAGCTTGCCAGAGAAACACTTATTCTACTGAGCCATCTATCCAGCACCTCCTTTCCAATTCTTATTCTTTTCATTTTTCTCTCTTTTGTCAAGGCTCTGGCAAATGTTTCTAGAACTCTATTGAACAGGAGTGGTGATAGTGGACATTCTTGCCCTGTACCTGATTTTACAGTCAAAGATTTGAGGTTTTATCCATTTAGAATGATGTTTGCTGACGGTTTGTTGGAGATGGCTTTTATCATGCTGAGGTATAGGCCATCTATTCCAATATTCTATAGAGCTTTGATCACAAGTAAGTGTAGGGCCTTGGCAAAAGCTTTTTCTGCATCTATTGAGATGATCATGTGATTTTTGGTTTTAGCTCTATTGATATAGTGCATTACATTTATAGATTTGTGTATGTTGAACCATCCTTGCATTGCAGGGTTGAATCTTTCCTAGACATGGTATATAATCTCCATGATGATTTGCTGCATTCTATTTGCTAGTATTTTGTTGAGCACTTTTATATCTATGTTCATGAAGGTGATTGGCCTATAATTCTCTTTTTTGGTTGTATTTTTCTCCAGTTTTTCTATCAGTATTATACTTACCTTCAGGAATTAGTTCATAAATATGACTTACTTTTCAATTTCATTGAAGATTTTGAAGAGTATTGGAATACTTCTGGACTCTTGGTATTTCAGACTGATACAACCACTATGGAAATCCATTTGAAGACTCCTTAAGAAACTACCAATTGGAGATCCCATTCAAGCCAGCGTTTTCCCTCCTGGGTATTTTTCCTAGTATGATGAAAACAGCATACCAAAGTGATATATGTGCACCCATGTTTATAGCAGCACAATTTGTCATAGCTAACTCCTGGAAACAACCCAAATGTCTATCAACTGAGGAATGGATAAAGA
>NW_004525008.1:383197-384409 GCF_000260255.1 Octodon degus
TGTGTTCTGTTTTATGATTCTGTGTATCAAACAATCAGGCTTGGTACTGAGCAGCATCCTTACATCATGTTTTTTGTTTTGCTTTGCTTTTTGACTACATGGTGTCACCTCAGGCCCAAGAGAGCAACCTTCCTAAGGGGAAAGATTGTCAGCACAGTCAAGGACCAAAAACTGACCCTTCTAAATCTCGTCATGACCAGGGTCAAGGATTTTGTGTCAGATTAACACAAAAGGTCCCAGAGAAGAGTTTTTCCCATTATTCTTAGAATGCACCTTGCCTAGAGTGTGGCCCTTGTGCCCCAGCATCCTGTCGCCAAATGGTTTGGCATCACAGCAAATTACATAGACTCAATTTTTCTAGAAGTTTCCAGTTGGTTTCTTATACTGTGTGTTCACCAGAGGCCTCCCATAGCAGGCATGATCTTGTTCATAAGTCCTATATTTCCCAAGAGAACACTATTTTAGAGAGTGTTTCCAGGGGACAACTTTAACAATAGAAAAGATCCACAAAAACGAGGCAGAAAAAGCCGAGCATCGAGGCCCATGAATGTTATCACTGCATTCTGATATGTAAGGGAACAGCAATGCAAGTGACAGACCAAACTAGACAATTCAGATAAAGTTTGTCTGCAAAATAAAAGAGTTCTTTGGCTGTACCCTAGTTGAATGACCCTAGGATGAGTCCTCCTAACATGCGTATTTTAGGAACATGAAGCCAAATCAGGAATCATGTGGCTACAAGTTACTAAAGAATGGAAGAGAGTGAGCACAATGAAATATCTGTATTTGATGATGATGGCAAATACATCAGAACACTCAGGGACTTTTCTCAGTAACTGAGATTCATGAGCTTCTAGCTGGAATCTGAGTAAAATCATCACAGAAGAAATCTGATGATTCACACGGAACTCACTTGATTTTGGTCGTTCCTTTACACTCATCCACACATTCACCTCAATCCTGAATTTCCATCTGAACACTCAAATTCCTTTTTCTGATCCTGTCCAGGGCCAAAGTTCACAAAGGTCACTTCTACTTTCAAGTCAACGATTCTTCAGGGTTGCTGCTTGCTCGAACTTGACTTTTTATCACTCACACTGAAAAAAGGTTCTGTATTCCTTGTGTGCAGAAGGAAGCATAGAATATGTGCATCCAGCTACATAGGTCTACATGCAGTGTGTGGCATAGGGTGCAGGTAAGAAGATGCTCAGT
>NW_004525008.1:386009-391486 GCF_000260255.1 Octodon degus
TTGTTTTGCACAGCTGAAAAATCCACAGAGTGAGGAGACATCTCAGTGTTGGAGAAATTTTGTTACCAGCTTTTTCTCAAAGACTAATACATAGTATATACAAAGAACTAAGAAAATAAAAAAAAAATCGAACCCCACAAATTCAAAGATCCAATCCAAAATGGAGAGCAGTTTCGTTGAACAGAAACTTCTCATCAGAAGTAGAAATGGCAATGGCAAATGAATATGACAACATGTGTTTGACCTTGCTCTTCATTTGAGAGATGCAAATTTAAACAATGCTGAAGTTTCATCTCAGTCCAAAAAAAAAAAAAGATTATTATCATATGAAATAAACCCATAATAAATGCTGGTGAGGCTGCGCTGTAAGAGGAGCCTTTCTCCACTGCTCAAGTGAAGACAAGCACAGTCAGTTTTTGATTCAGTGTGGAGGTTCCTAAAACCTAATACTATGCATTCCATTTGCCCAGCTATTCCTTTCCTTCCTATCTTCTGGAAAGAATGAAATGTATCATACCACAGCGATATATGCACAACCATGTTCATAGCGGAATGGCTTATAATAGATAAATTTTGGAAACAGCTCAAATGCCAGTCAGCCTCTGACTGCATATCTATCTATCTATCTATCTATCTATCTATCTATCTATCTATCTATCTATCCATCCATCCATCTATCTCTATCATCTATCTATCTAATGAAATGCTACTCTGATAGAAGGACAAATGTGACACCTTTGTAGATATATGTACATTGCGACCACACTCTTAAGTGATATGAAATGGATACACATGTATAAATACCACATGGTTTCGCTGCTGTGAGAACCTATAGTGTAAATAAAGACAAAAAATGTATCAGCGATATTGGAAAACGTTCAGATGAGAAAAAGAAAAGGGTTGAGTAGAAAAAGGAAAGGAGAAGAAACATAAGAATTGAAAAAATGAGTGGAAACAAAGATTTTCTTTTTTTAAAAAGAAGGGCTTCCGATTTGGTTTGAAACTGTCTCATTGCTATCTGTTTATCAATAAAACTTTGAAAAAAAAAAAGAAGGGGAGCCAGGTATGGTGGTGTAAGCCTATAATCCTAGCATTGTGAGATTGAGGCAGGAGAATCACATTGAGTTGAGGCCAGCCTGGAATACATAGCAGAAATGTTGTCTGAAACAAAAAGCTGGACATGGTCATGCACACCTGTACACTCAATACTGGGGAGGCTGGAGCAGATGGATCACTGTGAGTTCAAGACCAGCCTGGGTTACCAAGTGAGGTCAAGCCTTCCTGAACTGCCTAGTGAGACTCACAAAGACAAATAGAAAAGAGAAATGAATAAAGAAGGAAAGAAACTATAAGGAGTGGAAGAGGGATAGAAGGAAGTGGAAGATCATGGGTGAAAAAGAATTACAATGTGTCCTATAAAGGACAAATTGCCTATGATGAATGTTATCATTATATGTATCTAAAATGTGTTGAAAAATTTCTGAAAAACTTAAAATATAAAAATAAAATAAATGGTGTTGAGGAATAAGTACGAGGTGGACTAAATGCCACTTGAGAAGTGGATGCCACTTGTGTGACTGCTAAGTGCACATACTCTACAGTCCTTGCCTCCAAGCAGAAACCCAGAAATCTTTTCTTTTATTATTTATGTATGTATGTATGTATGTATGTATGTATGTATGTATGTACTACAGGGTCTCAGCTCAGAGTCAAAGTGATCCTCCTGTCTTAGCCTCTCCAGCTCTGAGATTACAGGCATGCACTACCAGGCCTGGTTTTGGTGGCTGGCACAGAGCTGCCAGGGTTCCAAAGTCAGCACAGCAGGCATGCAGTACTGGATAGCAAACCCATGTCTTTGAGCTTGCCAGGCAGGAGCCTAGATTACCAAGCTACCTCCCCAGTCCCGGAAATATTTTCTTATGAGGGCAGCAGGAGACAGGCAAAAAAGGCAAATTAAATAATGTCTGGCCAAATCTGCTGGGGTGGTAAGGAAGGCTGTTGGCAGTATCTGTATCCCTGTATGGAGTCCTGGTCTCTTGCTCCTTGCCACCCACTTCGGGGTCCTGCACAACTTATCTGGTCATCATCCAGTGATGGAGTGGAGGCTACTGATTGGAATTGCCAAGAGGATTGCAGAAGCCTTGGGTATTGCTCAGCTTCCTAATCATTGGCTGGCAAATGGAGAGGATAGCTAGTGAGGAGGCAGCAGCATAAGGAGCAGTACAAACCTATCTCCTCTCACAGCCATAGGAGTAGGGACTGGACTGGATCTGAATGGAGAGAAGAAATTATAGAAAATAAGTAATGGAGGAGATGGTGAGTGACATCTGGGATGGATGATGGAGAAGAGCAAATTGGTATAACATCAGCTAAGGTCATGCAGTCTCTATTGAAGTCAACAGTAGCCCTTCCCAATAAGAGACAGAATTACAGGCTGTCTCTCAGACATCTCCTGAGTAGCAAGGTCCAAGATTGAATGGGAGGTGTGAGCCCTTGTCTTCTTTCAATGATCTCTGTCTTTTCTGTTTCGCAGAACCTTGCAATAGATGCGATTCCTAATGAAGATTTGCACACCTACTCTCACTGTATTTGATGCCCACCTGCTGGTATTCTACCATGGTGACCCTTTTCAGTCTATCTACTTCACTACAATGTCTAGCGACACTGTAGAACTAAGGAGTGAAAGAGACAACATGGCACATCACACATATTCACTTGTCTTTCTAGAACAGAGAAAGGCTCTTCTGACTTGCAGGGAGAGTTCACATCTGACCTGAGCATCTGCTCCAGGTTTCCTTCCAGGAGGGAAACAGAATGCATATACACCTCCAGAAGAAAGTGGAGTTTAACAAACAAGAGGTGATATGGGTGGTCAACTGTTTTGTTTTAGGAAATTAAGGCAGGCTCAGCGAGGTCAGAGAGAATTAGTTTCTGGAGATTTTGCATCTGGCCCAGGTAAGGGGTCAGGTAACCAGGTATGTTCGTGCACTTATCTGGGTATAGTAGCATCCCGCCACAGAACTCCTCTATTCAGAAGTGGATTTAGAATATAAGCTCAATAACTAAAGTTAGTATTAACATCTACCAGGAGTGACAACAAAGCTACCATAACAAGAAGAAAGTTGGTACTATTTTTCTATCAAAATATTTATATTTACTCATCTTTTAGGTTTTATTTATCAAGTTGGTACACAAATCTAACTTCTCCAATATTTCTTTTGTCCAACAACGGTCTGAAGCAGAAGATGCATCAGGTAGTTGCTTTAAAAAATATAATGTGAGTAGAGTTATTTTTACAATTAATCTTGGTGTATTCTTGTGTATTGTCATACCATTTCTCCCTTTTTATTTAATGAAAATTTTAAAGCTTTTATTAGATCTTTTAATAACTGTCCATGGATATTTTAATATTTAGATCCTTATAAGATTGTTTTTTTTTTCTGGCCTACTCAGCCCACCCTGGGTGCGGGGCTGGCATGGCGTGTGGTGCTAGTGATTGAACCGCGGTCCCTGAGCACTTACTTAAGCTTGCCTAAGCGGGTGCTTTAGACCACTGAGCTAGCTCACTGGCCACCCCACAGAATGTGAACAGACAAAAGTTACATATTTTTACACAGAAATTTAAAAATCAAAACCATATACAACACTGTAGGCAGACAATCCTGATGACATACTGGATGTCACATTCGTGACTTACTTAAAATTTCATTTTGGCATAATACTTTTAACCAATCATCTCCATCTTATGCATAAAATTTTTCATCTAAATAGTCACTTTTTATGTATTTAGTACAGGGTGTACAAGGTCTCACTGTACAGATTGGACTCATAGTAATCCTCCTGTTTTTAGCCTCCTCAGCACTGGGATTACAGGTGTGTACTACCACGCCCACTCTCAGTCACCATCTCAGTGCACCCCAGGGGCAGGGCCAGCATGGCACAGCAAGGATTGAACCCCGGTCCCTCCACGTGCCCAAACAGGCACTTTAGTCTGCTGAGCTCTGTGGCCAGCCCTAAATAGTCATCCTTAAATGGGATATACATCACAAGCTTTTGTTAAAGGCAGAAGTTTGAATCTGAGCAAAAGTTTCATCACAATAAACAACCTTTGTTTTACATTTTGAAAGACTTGTACACATGGAATCATAAGTATACTTAATATACTAGGCAATTAACACTAATGCATTACCATACACATGTGAAAGCTTTTTTAAATTTAGTTTTGTACTAAAACCATTTTTAATGTATTTTTAGTACAGGATCTGTAGGTTCTCTACTGTAGATTGGACTCATAGTGATCTTCCTACTTTCAGCCTCCCAAGCACTGGGCTTACAGGCATGTGCCACCACGCCCAGTCTTACTCACCATCTCAGTGTGCCCCAGAGGTGGGGCCAGCATGGCTTGTGATGCTGGTGATTGAACCCTGGTCCCTGTGCCCTCCCTAAGCAGGCTCTTTCATCTGCTGAGCTATCTGGCTGGCCCCAAAACCATTTTTTAAAGAGAAAACTGTATTGCAAATTTTTCTGAGAATTTTTATCTTTTATACAATGACCAGTTTATTGAAGGTGTCCCCTAAGAGAATATTGAGATTTTCAGGAGCTTCTCATTAATGAACAAAACAGTTGACCATACCTCTTATCCATTAAGAGGGATTTTCTCTGATAAGTTTTCAGCAATCTAGGGAAATTTTGTTTAATTAGCCTAAATCGTATGATAAACTGTATAAACCTCTTAATTTGATATCACTTTGAATATCTGGTAATTTAGGAAAAAGCATGCTTTTAAGTCTATATCTCAAACTGTATTTAGAACAAATCTGCAAAAAAGAAAAAAGGAAAACAGCTGTTCATTGAAAGACACATAAACACATAAATACACAGAGCACATAAACTAACATCCTTATAAATCAAGAGTATATGCAAATAAATCCGGCCAAATTAAATTACATTAAGTCTATTACAGTTTTTAGAAATTCATAATTATCAGTAAATGAGTCATATTTCCTATTTGTCTATTATCAGGTTTCTCTTATTAGAGAAATTTGGAAGGAATGGGTTTTTGATCTATAATTAATATGCATATTTTGTATTTTTATATTTTTTGCCTCAATACTGATAAAATTAGCTCAATTATTTCTATGGATTTTATCACCTAATTAGTTCTTAGATTTTCATTTGTTCAGTTCCTTGAATAGGCCCTGGGCTGGATCTAGCCTCACTGTTAACTTCTTCAGATCTGGCTTCATGGTAAAGCCTGTCAGTACACCTGGTACCCAAATAGGACGTTTAGTATTCTCTGGAAAAACACAAGCAGACCCTCAGGTTAGTAATGAATTGCATCCCTTTCATTGTCCATTATGGAGATCTCTCCAAAGGACCCTTCTTAGCCTTTTTTTTTCCTACTTGATTTCTCTGTTGTATTTTTATCTTTTGTAAAAGTTTAAAAACTTAATAGCATATATTGACAAGTGAAGATG
>NW_004525008.1:391775-392342 GCF_000260255.1 Octodon degus
AGGGAAGGGTCTACATGGTGTTCAGGGCCTCACTACTATATCGAACTCATAGTGATCTCCCTATTTACAGCCTCCCAAGGGCCAGGGAGATGGCTCAGTAGAATAAGCACTTCCCTGGCAAGCACAAGGACCTGAGTTCAATCCCCGTTTCGGGAAAAAAAGAAAAAAAAAAGCCAACCAACCAACCAAACGAAAAAGATCACAGCCTCCCAAGAACTGGGATTACAGGCGCACGTCACCATGCCCAGGCTCAATTGCCATTGCAGCTTGACCTGGGGGCAGGGCAGGCCTGGGGATTTAACCCCCGACCCCTGCGCCTGCTTGCAGAAACTTTAATATGCTGAGTTATTTGGCTGAACCTTCACTTTTGTTTCAATAGAATTTTGATCATATGGTGAGAAACCTGTATTTTATTTTTTGGAAGAAGAAGCCATACATTTTCTCCTTTAATCTAATGTGGCCTATCTGTGAAAAAAAAAGGTGAATGAATTTAACTTATCTAAATATAATAGCAGCCAAACCATTTGGCCCTAGTCTTTAAAAGTCAGTGAAGACTCAGGACATAGG
>NW_004525008.1:392442-398046 GCF_000260255.1 Octodon degus
CTAAGCAGGTGCTTTAGACCACTGAGCTAGCTCACTGGCCACCCCACAGAATGTGAACAGACAAAAGTTACATATTTTTACACAGAAATTTAAAAATCAAAACCATATACAACTTTGTAGGTAGACAATCCTGATGACATACTGGATGTTACATTCGTGACATACTTAAAATTTCATTTTGACATAATACTTTAACCAAACATCTCCATCTTATGCATAAAATTTTTCATCTAAATAGTCATTTTTTTTGTATTTAGTACAGGGTCTACAAGGTCTCACTGTACAGATCAGACTCATAGTAATCCTCCTGTTTTTAGCCTCCTCAGCACTGGGATTACCGGTGTGTACTACCATGCCTACTCTCAGTTACCATCTCAGTGCACCCCAGGGGCAGGGCCAGGATGGCACAGCAAGGATTGAACCCCGGTCCCTCCACCTGCCCAAACAGGCACTTTAGTCTGCTGAGCTAAAGTGTCATCCTTAAATGGGATATATATCACAAGCTTTTGTTAAAGGCAGAAGTTTGAATCTGAGCAAAAGTTTCATCACAATAAAAAACCTTTGTTTTACATTTTGAAAGACTTGTACACCTGGAATCATAAGTATACTTAATATACTAGGCAATTGACACTAATGAATTGCCATACACATGTGAAAGCTTTTTTAAATTTAGTTTTGTACTAAAACCATTTTTAATGTATTTTTAGTACTGGGTCTGTAGGTTTTCTACTGTACATTGGACTCATAGTGATCCTCCTACTTTCAGCCTCCCAAGCACTGGGCTTACAGGCATGTGCCACCACGCCCAGTCTTACTCATCATCTCAGTGTGCCCCAGAGGTGGGGCCAGCATGGCTTGTGATGCTGGTGATTGAACCCTGGTCCCTGTGCTCTGCCTAAGCAGGCTCTTTCATCTGCTCAGCTATCTGGCTGGCCCCAAAACCATTTCTTAAAGAGAAAACTGTATTGTAAATTTTTCTGAGAACTTTTATCTTTTATACAATGACCAGTTTATTGAAGATTTCCCCTAAGAGAATATTGAGACAATCAGGAACTTCTCATTAATGAACAAAACAGTTGACCATACCTCTTATTCATTAAGAGGGATTTTCTCTGATAAGTTTTCACCAATCTAGGGAAATTTTGTTTAATTAGCCTAAATTGTATGATAAATTGTATAAGCCTCTTAATTTGATATCACTTTGAATATCTGGTAATTTAGGAAAAAGCATGCTTGTAAGTCTATATCTCAAACTGTATTTAGAACAAATCCACAAAAAAGAAAAAAAGGAGAACAGCTGTTCACTGAAAGTCACATAAACACATAAATACACAGAGCACATAAACAAACATCCTTATAAAATCAAGAGTGTATGCAAATAAATCTGGCCAAATTAAATTACAATAACTCTATTACAGTTTTTAGAAATTTATAATTATCAGGAAACTAGTCATATTTCCTATTTGTCTATTATCAGATTTCTCTTATTAGAGAAATTGGGAAGGAATGAGTTTTTTGATCTATAATTAATATGCATATTTTGTATTTTTACATTTTTGCCTCAATACTGATAAAATTAGCTCAATTATTTCTACGGATTTTATCACCTATTTAGTTCTTAGATTTTCATTTGTTCAGTTCCTTGAATAGGCCCTGGGCTGGATCTAGCCTCACTGTTAACTTCTTCAGATCTGGCTTCCTGGTACAGCCTGTCAGTACACCTGGTACCCAAATAGGACGTTTAGTATTCTCTGGAAAAACACAAGCAGACCCTCAGGTTAGTAATGAATTGCATCTCTTTCATTGTCCATTATGGAGATCTCTCCAAAGGACCCTTCTTAGCCTTTTTTTTTTCCTACTTGGTTTCTCTCTCTGTTGTATTTTTATCTTTTGTAAAAGTTTAAAAATGTAATAGCATATATGGACAAGTGAAGATGAAGATGGAGTGACTGAATCCACTTTTATTATTACTATATTATTTGTATTTTTATGGAAGGGTATACATGGTGTTCAGGGTCTCACTACTATATCGGACTCATAGTGATCTCCTTATTTACAGCCTCCCAAGGGCCAGGGAGATGGCTCAGTGGAATAAGTGCTTCCCTGAAAAAAGTTTTGGGGGCCTGGGAGATGGCTCAGTAGAATAAGCGCTTTCCTGGCAAGCACAAGGACCTGAGTTCAATCCCCGTTTCCAGAAAAAAAAAAAAAAAAAAAAGCCAACCAACCAACCAACCAAACCAAAAAGATCACAGCCTCCCAAGAACTGGGATTACAGGCGCACGTCACCATGCCCAGGCTCAATTGCCATTGCAGCTTGACCCGGGGGCAGGGCAGGCCTGGGGATCTAACCCCCGACCCCTGCGCCTGCTTGCAGATACTTTAATATGCTGAGTTATTTGGCTGAACCTTCACTTTTGTTTCAATAGAATTTTGATCATATGGTGAGAAACCTATATTTTATTTTTTGGAAGAAGCCATACATTTTCTCCCTTAATCTAATGTGACCTATCTGTGAAAAAAAGGTGAATGAATTTAACTTATCTAAATATAATAGCAGCCAAACCATTTGGCCCTAGTCTTTAAAAGTCAGTTAAGACTCAGGACATAGGAAAACTTGTACTGTAACATCATGTAACTCAGTTGTGCCCTAAATTTTATGACAAGGAGATTATGGGGCCACAGAGGAATGTGATAGATGGTGTAGAGTGTGCTTAAGGAGAGTCACATGGAGAGAAAACATTCTCCTAGGCTTTCATAGAGAACAACTTGGTCAAGCAATGGCTGTGACTCATCCTCATGGATGACACTGACAAAGGATCTACAAAATGCAGTACAAGGCTACAGGATACATCCTGAGGGTATGTGACTGATCTTATCAGATACAAAAGTTACATTTCTCGTTATATAGACCTTGATTTATCTTGGTCTTAACCGTACAGCAGAAAAGTATAAAAACGAGGCATATAAAGTAAATCCATATTAATACGATGAGCTGTAAAAGGCTCAAGTCAATAACTTCTGAGGATAACCCACTAATATTATAGACTGCTGGACAGTGTTGGATTGTTTTGGTGAATTCAAGCACCTATAGTATTTAGATGCCAATAGAATACCCACCTCTGGCAGGACTAAACAAATAAAAGAGGATACAAAGGAAAGAACATTTTGCATTTGTACATACAAAATAGTTAGGATAGATATGTAGCTACTTTTGCTTAATTCAATGAGAAGAAAAATGTGTACTAATAGTGTTTGGACAGGATATTCTGTCTGCTTCTTGTACTATGGATAATCACTAAGAAGATAACAATGTACAATGTATTGATTACTGAAGCTGTCCTATCAATCAGCTTTGAAACTGTATCATTCATATTTGTTTCTCAATAAAATAAAATAAAATAAAATAAAATAAAAACCAAAGATAAAAATAGGGGCCGGTAAGATAGCTCAGTGGAATAAGTGCCTGCCTGGGAAGCACAAGAGTCTGAGTTCAATCCCTGGTTCTGCCAAAATCATATGTGTCTTTGAGAGATTAATGGAATAAATTCCATGAAAGAGTAAGTTTAAAAAGAGAAAATAAAATTGCCACCCTAAATAATGAAAAAGAGAACATCCTTACAAATATTGCAAATATTGAAAGGATAATGAGAAAATAGCATGAACAACTTTATTACATTTTATTTTTAAAATTAATTTTATTGGCGCACTTTAGATATCTATAATGATCACATTCATCCTGGAGAATTTGTTCCCATACCTGATAGATGGTGATTCTTCTTTTTTCCTAATCCACTCTCCTCCCTTCACCTCTCCTTCACTTATTTACAAAGTTTTGCTTCTATTTTTTCTATTCTGTTTTCTTTTCCATTCCTTCCTTCCTCCCTAAACTCTTCCCTTGTTCCCCTTCCCATTTGAACATTTTGTTCCCTATTTCCCAATATCTATTATACATTTTGGTCCTCATTTACCCTTTCAGCTTCTGACACCAGAGGGGAAAAAATACAACATGTAAACATAAAAAAATGTAAAAGAAAAGATCCGGGTTGTATAGAGTTTTAGTCAGCAGTATTTGCCATTCTCTCTGACCTTGGAAATACCTTGAGTTTTAGAGACTACTTTTCCTTTTTACCTGTGTCTTCATTACATTTGAAATTGCTGAGACACACTACCTGACACCAACAGTTAAGAGAGGATAGGTTTATTTAGTTCACAATTGGTAGAGGTTTCTGTCCGTAATCATGTGGGTCAAAGGTAGCATGACAGGGCAGAAAACACAACAATTTAGGGTGGCAAAAAACAGCAATGACAACCAAAGGAAGAAGGAGAGAGAAGAATGTCTCTCAACCTGTAGTGTACGCTGGCCACCTGCCCTAGAGCGAGTGATGCACTCCCAGACATAATCTAAGAAGTGGAGCTTGAATCAGTCACAAACTGTAGAGTCAGATGCTTCTGAAAAGCCTTCCCCTCTGCCTGCAAGAGGATTTGGGGGGCATTGAGACACAAACTGTAACAATCTCCTTGTATAAAACACCAGGGACACCTTGCTGTGCTGATTCCTCACAGATCTGTCTTACTGAAGACCTCAGGTTTGCTTCTTGTCCATAAACTGAGGCAACAGAAAATGAAGAGTCTAGCACACCAATGGAGTTATATGCTCCACATTTCTTAAGGGTTAAAATCATACAAATCTCCCAGGTTGAAGAAAGTCATATATGTATTTTTAATTTTGATGTATTTTAGTACAGGGTCTACAGGGTCTCACTACAAAGATCAGACTCATAGTGATCCTCCTGTTTTCAGCCTCCCAAATTCTGGGAATACAGGTGTGCAGCACCACGCCCAGTCTCAATCATTGCCTCAGTGCACCCAGGGGGATCGAACCCCATCCCTGCATCTACCTGAGCCTCACTTTAATCTGCTGGGCTATCTGGTCAGCCTTGAAAGTTACACATGTAAAACAAATAATAAATATTAAAAATATCTTTTCTTCCAGGCATAGTGGTGCACGACAGCTACAGTAATCCTTGAACTCTGAAGGCAGAAGCTAGAAGATCCCCATGAACATGAAGCCAGTATAGGCTACATAGTGAGACCCTGTGTCAAAAAAGTAAACTTGCAAATGGAAGAGGAACAGAGATGGAAGTGGAGGGACCGACACAAAAATAGTTAAGATATATTATGTACAGTGGTCGCTCACTTATTGCAGAGGTTATGTTCCAGATACTCCCATGGTAATTGAAAATCAGTGAAGTAGTAACTATATTTATATTAGTATTTATATGTAATTTAAGGATTTATAAACCATTCTCACCTTTATTTATTTAGTACTTTAGAGAAGGGTCTACAGGGTGTTCAGGGTCTCACTACTAGATCAGATTCATAGTGATCTGTCTGTTTACAGCCTCCCCATAGCTGGGATTGCAGGTGCACGCCCAGTCTCAATTTCAGTTTCAGCATGCCCTGGGGATGGGGCTGGAACAGTAGATCTGGGGATTGAACGCCTAGCCCCTAAGCCTGCTTGCAGGTGCTTTAATCCACTGAGCTATTTGCCCGCCCTCTCACACTTATTTTTTATGTTTTTTAAATAAACCTATCAACATGCTT
>NW_004525008.1:398146-401079 GCF_000260255.1 Octodon degus
GCAGAATAAGTGCCTGCCTGGGAAACACAGGAGTCTGAGTTCAATCCCCGGTTCTGCCAAAATAATATGTGTTTTTTTGGAGATTAATGGAATAAATTCCAGGAAAGAGTAAGTTTAAAAAGAGAAAATAAAATTGCCACCCTAAATAATGGAAAAGCGAACATCCTTACGAATATTGCAAATATTAAAAGGATAATGAGAAAATAGCATGAACAACTTTATTACATTTTATTTTTAAATTAATTTTATTGGTACATTTTAGATATCTGTAATGATCACATTCATCCTGGAGAATTTGTTCCCATACCTGATAGATCGTGATTCTTCTTTTGTCCTAATCCACTCTCCTCCCTTCACCCCTCCTTCACTTATTTACAAAGTTTTGCTTTTATTTTTTCTTCTATTCTGTTTTCTTTTCCATTCCTTCCTTCCTCCCTAACCACTTCCCTTGTTCCCCTTCCCATTTGAACATTTTGTTCCCTATTTCCCAATATCTATTATACATATTGTTCCTCATTTACCCTTTCAGCTTCTCACACCGGAGGAAAAAAAATACAACATGTAAACATGAAAAAAAAAAAAAAAGATCCGGATTGTATAGAGCTTTAGTCAGCAGTATTTGCCATTCTCTCTAACCTTGGAAATACCTTGAGTTTTAGAGACTACTTTTCCTTTTTACCTGTGTCTTCATTACATTTGAATTTGCTAAGACACACTACCTGACACCAACATTTAAGAGAGGATAGGTTTATTTAGTTCACAATTGGTAGAGGTTTCTGTCTGTAATCATGTGGGTCAAAAGCAGCGTGACAGGGCAGAAAACACAACAATTTAGTGTGGCGAAAAACAGCAACGACAACCAAAGGAAGAAGGAGAGAGAAGAATGTCTGTCAACCTGGAGTGTACGCTGGCTACCTGCCCTAGAGCGAGTGATGCACTCCCAGACATAATCTAAGAAGTGGAACTTGAATCAGTCACAAACTGTAGAGTCAGATGCCTCTGAAAAGCCTTCCCCTTTGCCTGCAAGAGGATTTGGGGGGCATTGAGACACAAACCATAACAATCCCCTTGTATAAAACACCAGTGACACCTTGCTGTGCTGATTCCTCACTGATCTATCTTACTGAAGACCTCAGGTTTGCTTCTTGTCCATAAACTGAGGCAACAGAAAATGAAGAGTCTAGCACACCAATGGAGTTATATGCTCCACACTTCTTAAGGGTTAAAATCATACACATCTCCCAGGTTGAAGAAAGTCACATATGTATTTTTTTCTTTTTAATTTTAATGTATTTTGTTACAAGGTCTACAGGGCCTTACTACACAGATCAGATTCATAGTGATCCTCCTGTTTTCAGCCTCCCAAATGCTGGGAATACAGGTGTGTACCACCATGCCCAGTCTCAATCATTGCCTCAGTGCACCCAGGGGGATCGAACCTCATCCCTGCATCTACCTGAGCCACACTTTAATCCACTGGGCTATCTGGCCAGCCTTGAAAGTTACACATGTAAGACAAATAATAAATATTAAAAATATCTTTTCTTCCAGGCATAGTGGTGCACGACAGCTACAATAATCCTTGAACTCTGAAGGCAGAAACTAGAAGATCCCCATGAACATGAGGCCAGTATAGGCTACATGGTGAGACCCTGTGTCAAAAAAGTAAACTTACAAATGGAAGAGGAACAGAGATGGAAGTAGAGGGACTGACACAAAAATAGTTAAGATATATTATGTACAGTGGTCGCTCACTTATTGCAGAGGTTATGTTCCAGATACCCCCATGGTAATTGAAAATCAGTGAAGTAGAACATTATATTTATATTAGTATTTATATGTAATTTAAGGATTTATAAACCATTCTCACCTTTATTTATTTATTTAGTACTTTAGAGAAGGGTCTACAGGGTGTTCAGGGTCTCACTACTAGATCAGATTCATAGTGATCTGTCTGTTTACAGCCTCCCAATAGCTGGGATTACAGGTGCACTCCCAGTCTCAATTGCAGTTTCAGCATGCCCTGGGGATGGGGCTGGAACAGTAGGTCTGGGGATTGAACTCCTAGCCCCTGAGCCTGCTTGCAGGTGCTTTAATCCACTGAGCTATTTGGCCTTCCCTCTCACCCTCTCACACTTATTTTTTATCTATCTATCTATCTATCTATCTATCTATCTATCTATCTATCTATCTATCTATTTGGTTGTTGCAGGTTCTCACTTCACAGCCTGGACTTGTGAGGCTCCTCCTGCTTTCAACCTCCCCAGCACTGGAATAACAGGCATGGCTGGACTTTGTAGACAGCTCAGCCTGCCCTGGAGGTGAGGCTGGCATGGCCTGTGGTGCCTGGGATTGAATCGTGGTCTCTATGCTTGCCTAAGCCTTGTCTATGCAGGTGCTTTCATCCACTGAGCTATCACTCCAGCCCTCTTCCCACATTCTTATAAACCTTTCCTACACTTTTAAAAATACTTCTAATGTTTTTAATCATTTTCTAAACTCATAAATCTACATGATTTTAGCAACATATGTAAAGTCTACCATACAATATGTATTCAATGGCCAAAGAAATACATTCTGTATACAGTTTATTTTGACTTAATACTCTTAATGTTAGAATTAATATTTTTATGTATTTAAAAAACTTAGGCAACAAATCACAAAATACATAAATACTACTCATACAAATATGCATACAGTACTCCACAGTACAGCAAAATCCCACAATATAGCGAAAATTCCATGATAAATAATACAGATTAACCTTTTTTGAAAATCTATGAAACAGTGAGTCCTTGAATGTTGAACCATGAAATAGCGAGGGATTACTGTATATGTAACAACATAATGAATGTGATCATTAAGTACTATAGACATGCAAAAAATATGGAAAAGGGGAGTGTGCTGGGGAAATAGCTCAGCGGTATAAGCAC
>NW_004525008.1:401179-403546 GCF_000260255.1 Octodon degus
ATTTGGTTGTTGCAGGTTCTCACTTCACAGCCTGGACTTGTGAGGCTCCTCCTGCTTTCAACCTCCCCAGCACTGGAATTAAAGGCATGTCTGGACTTTGTAGACAGCTCAGCCTACCCTGGAGGTGAGGCTGGCATGGCCTGTGGTGCCTGGGATTGATCCGCGGAGTCTATGCTTGCCTAAGCCTTGTCTATGCAGGTGCTTTCGTCCACTGAGTTATCACTCCAGCCCCTCTTCCCACATTCTTATAAACCTTTCCTACACTTTTAAAAATGCTTCTAGTGTTCTTAATCATTTTCTAAACTCATAAATCTACATGATTTTAGCAACATATGTAAAGTATACCATACAATTTGTGTTCAATGGCCAAAGAAATACATTCTGTATACAGTTTATTTTCACTTAATACTCTTTTAATGCTAGAATTAATATTTTTATGTATTTAAAAAACTTAGACAACAAATCACTAAAACCATAAATACTACTCATACAAATATGCATACACTACTCCACAGTACAGCAAAATCCCACAATATAGCAAAAATTCCATGATAAATAATACAGATTAACATTTTTTGAAAATCTATGAAACAGTGAGTCCTTGAATGTTGAACCATGAAATAGCGAGGGATTACTGTATATGTAACAACATAATGAATGTGATCATTAAGTACTATAGACATGCAAAAAATATGGAAAAGGGGAGTGTGCTGGGGAAATAGCTCAGCGGTATAAGCACATCCCTGGCAAATGCAAGGCCCTGTTTGATACCTGGTACCAAATAAATGGGGAAGGTGGGCTTAGTGTCAAGGTGCTTCATTCAATTCGCTACACTAACAGAAAAAGAAAAAGAAAAAGCTTCCCTACCAATGAATGCAATAATTGTATATGGCAAACATACTAATAAAAATAATCGTTGTATATGTAAATTGGAAAATCAAGAAATTGATCATGATAGTCAAGATCATGAACTTACTTTTAGATTCTCTTTGTCTGTGTATCCATATAACAATTTATATTAGAAATAGGAATCACAATAGAGCTAAAGCTGGTCTCAAACTTTAAATGAACCGCAGCATCCAAAGTGCTGGGGTTGTGGACATGTTTATTCCTGGCCATGATATATCATTATATACCATAGTAACGATATATCATTACATCTCTTGTTACTGTTACACAATACTCAACACTCAGATTCTCAAAGATTAAAGATTTATTTTGTCTCACAATTCAGTCTATAGGCCAGCATGGCAGAGGTACAAGGCAGAAGAAAAACAACTCATGGCCTGGTGGTGGGAATCAGAGAAAGAATAACAGACCAGGGAGAGATTCTTCATGGCCATTCTCGCAGTGACCCACCTGCTCTGACCAGGTTTTGTCTCCAGGCATCATACAAAAGTGTAAACTCTGTGGACCAATCCACGGAGGAGAATCGGGCCCACATAGTACACCCCCCTCCTGAAAGCCACACCTCTCAGTGTTCGAGGCTCTGGATGCACAACTAGATTAAAAAATACCATCATCAAATTGGGGCTGCACAGCACTGTAGCATCTAATGCGACTTCAATAGCGATAGACCTTTGTGACTTCCCAATTCCCACTGGGCTCCAGACTATAGAATTTACATAAGAAGCACAAATAACAGGAACAGGTACAGATCTGAACCCTAAGAGAGGGTCTCATGTCCTTCAAGATGCCTGCCAATTCAGCACATACCTAGAGAAATTGTTCAGGGTGAACATACTGCATTGGAATATTGGTCTCACGGCTCTCCAGTGGGGCAGGGTAGAGTCCCAGGGTTAACTGGCTCAGTCCAGCACTTAGGTACAGCAGAGCCTGAAGGAGGCCCAGGGAAAAATGTTTCCCATAGCAACTGAAAGCCTTGAGCCTGGAGCAGCAGCTCAGCACAGCCATGATCTGGATGATTAAGTATCTGGCTGTCTGTGAAATCACAATGTTCCAGGAGCAGAGTCTCCAGGGTGCTGGCCAGTTTGTTTATCAGAACCTGGAGGATCTCAGGATTGAATGATTTCATTGAAAACCTCCTCAGATTCAGGGACTTGAGCTGGCTTGTGCTTACACATTGGGAGAGATGCTCCAGGTTAGATTCCTTCGGTGGACATGAACTCAAGGAGAGGGCATCAAAGGGAGTCTGGCTCCTTCAGAGAGAGAAAAGTGAATTAATCAACAGGAAAGTCACTTTAGCCTCAATGTTGTCGTCATCATCTGATGAGCACTGGGATGTGTGTGTTGAGTGCACTGATCCCCCAACTCACCATCACTTGTTGGATTGGCTTAGACAACATTCTTTACTGTGTCCTGTGCTTGGGGTGAAGTAGGAAAACAGCGCTCTGGACAGTGCATGAA
>NW_004525008.1:404641-405198 GCF_000260255.1 Octodon degus
CCTTCATGGCTCTGGGCCCTCCAGTCCAGAAGTCCTGGTGTTCATCCCTCCAGTCCAGCACCTGACGTTTTGACCTGCTGTGGGTTAAAGAGGAAGCAGCCTGAGAATTGAGATAAAGATTGTGATGCCCACCTGCGCTTCTCTCCCACTTTCTGGGCACTAACTGTATCTCCCCTTTGCCTGCCTTCATTATTCAACCATTTGAACTTTGGCCTTCAGCTTGGTTCAGCCTCTAGACCTGTGAGAGCAGGAAGGTGAAGGTTCTTCCTGAGTGCATCCCCTCCTGTGTGCAGCTTTGTCAAGAGGAACACACTTCCTAGTCAGTGCTCAACAATGGCCAAGCACAGCGTGATCTTCCTCAACATCTAAGGCTGCTCCAAACACTTCAGTGTCCCTTGAACATTGACTTGAACTCTCTCCTTTCTCTTCTGTGTGGGTCCTTCTCCTATCATGTGTGCATCACACTCACCTGGGGTGAACGTGCTGGGACAGGTGTATGGAAAGTCCTTCAAGTATTGTTTCGAGGGTCCTTAGGTTTCTCAGTTCTTTCGTGGTTT
>NW_004525009.1:0-1120 GCF_000260255.1 Octodon degus
AAACTTCCAAAAAAAGAAAAAGAAAGAATGGAAATAAAATGAATTACTTTTCCTTGTCTGAGATTTTCAGCCTTTGGTCATCCACATCCCCTTGCCTCAGTCTTCAAGAGCAGAGAGTTTCCAGGATTTGTAAAAGGTAATTGTGGGTAATTTAGGAAATCGAAGAATATAAAAATCAGTCACATCTTGCCATTCAGCATTAACTACCTGCAACATTGTGAAACACCTTTGTACTTTGATAGTTGAACTCATACATGAAATGCATAGCAGTTTCATAAATGGAAGAGCTTTCATTTGCAAGTTTTATGTTACATTTTTCTCTGAACTTTTTAACATTACATGGGCTTGACCTCTTTCTAAAGAATACTCAAAGCAGTATTATTAAATGGAAGCAGTACATATTATAATGTGATGATTGAACGTTTGAATGTGTTCAACCTCCCCACTGTGTTTTCACCTCCCCATGCTGGCTGAGAATTCACATGGATTCCTGTAATCTGTCTCTTCAGGAATAGTAGTTTGCTTAACCGTGATTCCTGGTCATAGAGACACTTTGATTTCCTTATCCACTTACAGTTTGAGGCCCTGGATCTATAGTGCAAAACCTCTCCCCAGGAATGGTGTCCTCCCCCAGAATGCTGCTGTCCAGAATGCTGACCAACAGCACAGCGCATCACTCACACAGAGTTTGTGCTCTGTGTACACATTGACTGGGTGACCATATCTGAATCAGTCAGTCCATGCCCTGGGCTGAGTGTCTGCATCCTCACATAGATTTACCTGGATGATCTAAGCGACCCTGTAGTTACGTGCAGAAATTTCAACTCTTAAGGGTCAAATTAAGTTTAAATGAGGCCCTGAGTTTGGTGCTCTGATGCACAATGAGTGTCATCCTTTTAAGACAAGACAGAGAAGCTGGTGCCCTCTCAGGCACAGGTGCTGGGAAGGGCCACGTGAGGACTGGGCAGAAGGGGGCTGACGACAAGCGAGGAGCGGAGCTCACAGCAGACAGAACTGAATGGCATGTTCATCGTGCACAGATGCCTCCAGCACGGAGAGAGAGAGCACGTCGTTGTTGTTGGAGCCAACCAGCCAGGGGTGTCCGCTATGGCTGCCTGCG
>NW_004525009.1:1294-4607 GCF_000260255.1 Octodon degus
GCTCACAGCCACATGGAGGAGGCGCCCACTGAAGTCAGGCTGCTGCGTCCCCTGAGAGTGGAGGGGAAGGTGCTGCATCGCCTTCCCTGCTGGCTACATTTCAGAGAGATGGTTCATGGCTCCCAGCAAAAGACCTTCCATGGGCATAAGGGTGGCAAATGCCTTTGCCCTCTTTTTAGTTTTGATAAATACCCATATACTTTTTAGACAGCAAATAAACTTACAAGTTCTCTCAAGTACATGTTTTATTAAGAGATGGAATCTCTTCTGATCAGAGAATTAAGCCTCTCAGTGTTGATTTTCATATGTTCTTATGGTAGGGCAGTAAAATATCTTGTGTCCTGCAAGCATTCTGAGCTCATAGTGTGTCTAAGTTGTGCAGTTCCCTCAGATTTTCTTCACGGGTGATTCTGTGTGCCCCTAAAGGCAGGTGCTTTCACCTCCTTTGCAACCTGGATGCCTTTCATTCACTGATTTCTCTCATGAAGGGTAGCTCTTCCTGCTGCTTTGTATCTCTAGTAGCTTTTGCTTAGATGTTAAGTCTGACTCTTTTTCTTGGCTGCTGTAAAGTTCTGTATCACTAGAGGTGTCCAAGAGCTGTGTCTGGGAATTCTGTTTGGTGACATGGTAAAGATTTGAGTTTTTAGTCTACTGGGGGACCAGAGCAGCTCTCAGGGGTAAAGAAATTTTGCACAGGGTGCAGGGAAGACCTCCTGAGGGACCAGACTTTCTGTCCTCCTCATTTTGGTGGTGGTGTCTGTCACTGGTCCATTTTCTCCTGGCAAGCTGTGCAAGCTTACCCTTAGTTCCCCTACAGGGCAGGTCCTTTTCAGGAGCCATAATTTCCTCACATGCTTGTTCTCATCTCTCTTCCACTGAGTCCTGGCAGGTCCCACTGGTGCTGGGCAGGGTTCTGTCCCTCTGGGGCTCTCTCTTCTCTGGCCCTCTGACCTGAAAGCACCAACTACCTAAACTCTCAGAACAGCATCATCTTTGCGTATTCCTAGGCTTTTTTCTTGGTCATGCATTGAATACACAGTGTACTAAGGAGTCCCTACGCGCTACTCTGAATACCAGTCGTCTTGATAATAGCTACTGACTGGTACAGAATGAAGTGATCTGTGAATTAGAGGAACATTTAATGTAATTGTCAATAACAACAATCAGTAATATTTTATTATCGTTATTAAATCTTTATCAGTACATTTTCCATCACATAATTATCACATTACTCTTGGGCAACTGGGAATATACCTCAGTGGACAGGCGCCTCCCTGTCAAGCACAACATACTGATTTTGATTCCTGGTACCAAAGAAAAAAAAGTAAGAAGAACCTTGGAATTAAAAAGTAGCTACCATGTTTTAATACAGTGTGATGTTCCACAGTGTTTGTTGAAAGTCTCACTGAATTTCTTTTTAATATTAAGAACAATTGTATTTATATTTCTGAGAAAATGAAAGTTTTTGTTTTGGTTTAAAACTAGCTTGGAGATTTTATGCCCTCAATTGCAACTGGTAATGGAGACTTGAACAAAAATACACAAGTACATCAACACAGTTTTATTTTACCCCCCCCCCTTTTTTTTTGAACCAGGGGATTGAACTCAGGCCCTTGCACTTGCCAGGGAAATGCTTATTCCACTGAGCCATCTCCCTGGCCCTATTTCACCCCTTTAGAACTCTAGAAATTATATGAGCCCTGTAAAACTGTCCTTCCCATTGCCTATTGGACAGCAATACAATTATCTGTCTCAATTCAGAATTCACATGAGTAATCACAGTGCATAATACTTTGCTCTTTACCAGGCATTTTGGTACATGTCTATAATCTTCTCACTCAAGGAGGCTGAGGCAGGAGGATCGCTGCAAGATCGAGGCTAGGCTTGGCATCATGAGTTGAAGGCCAGTGGGATTTACGTAGAGAAAAGTGAATGCAACCAATATGTAATAATTTGTTTTTCTTAAATGCACTGAAACCAGACAGTCAAGAGATAAGAAATTAAAAATAAAACACTCAATGAATTTACACATCTAAGACTATTTTCTGCTGGATGGTTAAGACCAAGATAAAGCAAGACTTATATAACAAAAAAATGTAACTTTTGTATCTGACAACGTCAGTCAAATCGCCTCAGGATTTACCCTGAAACCATGTACAGCAGTTTGTAGATCTTTTGTCAGTGTCAGCCATCTGGACACAAAATAGTTAGGATAGATATACAGCTACTTTCTCTTAGTTCAATGAGAAGAAAGATTTGTAATAATAGTGTTTAGACAAGATATCATGTCTGCATCTTGTACTATGAATAACTACTATGAAGACAACAATATGCAATGTATTAATTATTGTAACAGTCCTACTAACCTATTTTGAAACTCATTGCTATTCCTTTCTCAATAAAATTAATTTTAAAATATACTATTTAAATACTATTTAGAATTTTTTGTTGTTGTTTAGGACAGGGTGTACAGAGTGTACAGGGTCTCACTTTGTAGATCGGATTCCTAGTGATCCTCCTGTTTACAGCCTCCTAGGTGCTGGGATTACAGGTGTGCCCCACCAAGCCCAGTATCAATCACTGTCTCAGCATGCCCTGGGGGGGGATCTTCATGGCAGGCCTGGGAATCAAACTCCTGTCCCCTACACTTGCCTAAGCAGGCGCTTTAATCCACTGAGCTATTTGGCCAGCCCTGTTTAGATGATGTTGATGAGGATGATGAGGATGATGATGATGATGATGATGATGATGATGATGATGATGATGATGATGATTTCTGAATGGGGGATTGAATTCAGGCCCTTGCGCTTGCCAGAGAAGCACTTATTCTACTAAGCCGTCTCCCTGGCCCCTGTTTAGAATTGTTTTAAATAATTTCTTGCATACTATCTAAGATTTCAAAACCACTTTCTGTTGCATGGGTAGGGGTGGGGACTGCAGATACAAAGACACCCAAACAAAAAAGCCCTTGATCAAATGGCACTGCCGATACACATTCTGGCACCTGAACTTGCCAGTATTCCCCAAATAGAATCCCAGTGTTTATGCATTTAAAATAACAGAAAAAAGGCTGGCTAAATAGCTCCATGGATTAAAGTGCCTGCAACCAGGCACAGGGGCCGGGTTCAATCCCCAGACCTGCTGTGCTGGCCCTGCCTGCGGGGCGCACTGAGAGAGCAATTAAGAATGAGCGTGTTGGCATGTGCCTGTAATCCTAGCTCTTGGGAGGCTGTAAATAGGCAGATCACTACGAATCCGATCTAGTAGTGAGACCCTGGACACCCTGTAGATCCTTCCGTAAAATACAAAAAAA
>NW_004525009.1:4727-6712 GCF_000260255.1 Octodon degus
ATTGATTGATTGATTTTTATTCCTTAGATAAAGGGCCTCACTACACACCTCGGACTCGTAGTGATCCTCCTGTCTTAGATTCCCCAGTGCTGGGATTATGGGACTGTGCCAATGAGCTTGGTTCCAGGGACTGCACACCACCCTGTTTCCTGCTTCTACACAATTTCTGTTACTCTAAATATATTTTACAGAACAACACAAAGGTGCTTCATGAAAAGATTTGCAAATCGAAAACCCTCCATTTACAAACAGGTTTTTCCTTCTCTCAGATTGCATGGGAAGGCCACTCAGGCTGGGGGCTCCAGTGCTGAGACTCCTAGCCTCAGGGCTGAGTCTGCTTGTGCACTGACTGTGGCCGCACTGCTCCTTGTAGGTCTTACTGTGCCATGGCCTTTGTGTCCTCTGGCTGCAAGACAGTCTGATACCTGAGGTATGTGACTGCTCCTTGTAGAGCTTCTCCCAGGCCCTGCTATAGTCAGGCTGGCTACTCTTTGGCTGGCTTTACTGGCCTGGGACCTACTGTGTTCACCCATGTTTGTACCAGCACAATTTGTCATAGAGAAATCTTGGAAATAACCCATATGCCCCTCAACTGAGAAATACACTAAAATGTTGTATTTTTACACAACGGTGTATCACTCAGCTACAAAAATACACTTGAAGGGACCAGCCAGGTAGCTCAGTGGACTAAAGAGCCTGCTTAAGCAAAGTGCAGGGCTGGGATTCGATCCCCAGCCTGTCATGCCAGCCCCACCCCAGGGGCACATTGAGACAGCAATTGAGATTGGGCATGGTGGTGCACACCTGTAATTCTAGCACTTGGGAGGCTGAAAACAGAAGAATCAATATGAGTCAGATCTACATAGTGAGACCCTGTAGGTGATGCACACCCTATACCAAATACATTAAAAAATGAATAAATAAATTTCAAGTTTTATAGGTGAATGAATGCAACTAGAGACCATGCACATAAGTGAAATGAATCAGATCTGCATCTACAAAGATTATATTGTCTTGCTTCTTTTAGGGTTATTCATTTTGTTTTGTTTTGCTTTTTTGTGCAGGGTTTCACTACACAGCTCAGACTCCTAGTTATGCCCCTAGCCTCTACTTCAGGTGGAAGGAATGAAACCTAACACCCATGGGCTCCGTCCTCTATGTGGATAAGTAACCCTTGTCGTGACAGATGAGTTATGTGCATGTGTACACTCCCTCCAGGATTGTAGTCAATATGTAAATGAATGAATTGCTGTGACCTGAACCACTATTAACCAAACTATGATTGTTGAAAAGACTGACACACAGGGATATCTGTGAATTCTCATCCAAGGAGGGAGAGAATGGACTAGTCAAAATATTCAGTAATTTTAAGGTGGTGTAGTTTTTTCTTCAATTGAAAAATATGTTTCTGATTATTTTTGCCAAAATGTCAAGGTCAAAAGAAATTAGAGAAAAAGAAGGGCTACAAAGATAGCCAACATTTTGGCCCTAGCCCTTCAAGGTCAGTCAGGACTCAGGACATAAGAGAATTTGTACTCTAATATCCTGTAACTCAGTGGTGTCCCAAATTTTCTGATCAAGGAGATTACGGGGACACAGAAAAAAGTGATTGACAATGTAGAGTGTGCCTAAGCAGAGTCACCCGGAGAGAAAACACTCTCTCAAGCTTTCACAGAGAGCAAACTGGTCAAGCAATGGTCGTGACTCATCCAGATGGCTGACACTGACAAAAGACCTACAAAATGCTGTACAGGGTATCAGGGCAAATCTGAGGGGATCTGACTGAACTTGTCAGATACAAAAGTGACATTTCTTGTTATATAGGTCTTGCTCTATCTTGGTCTGAACCATCCAGAAGAAAAGTATAAAAATGAGGCATAAAAAGTAAAGTCATATTTATATGCTGAGCTATAAAAGGCTCAAGTCAACAACTTCAGACATTGCCAGTCATGTGGATAACCCACTACTATTATAGACTACTGGAC
>NW_004525009.1:33957-34800 GCF_000260255.1 Octodon degus
GTGGCAAATCTGGGCCCTTTTGTAATACAGCATACTGTTGGATTTTGCTTCCCTATCCATTCTGCCAGTCTATTTCTTTTAATTGGTGAAGTGAGAGTGCTCTTTTGATTATTGAGGCATCTTCATATACATTCAAGTTAGGCATTACAATGAGACTAGTTCTCTTCCTTTTACTCAGGATTGCTTTGGCTCTGCAGAATCTTTTGTGCTCAAAAGTTCAGTTTAGGATTACTTTTCAATTTTCTTGAAAATAGGTGCAGAATTTTCACAGTGATTTCATGAACCCCGTGTACCTAATTTGGCTAGCACACACATTTTAACAATATGCTTCTTGGAATCCATTAAAAGAGAGTATGTCTCATTTCCCTTTTTTCCTCATGAAAAACAGGCAGTGCCTATGGTCTTCTGTATACTCATCTTTCGTCTCTTTAGTTAAATATTAACAAGCATTTTGGGGTATTCCTACTATAATAAAAGCATGTTTTCATGATTTCTTCTGTAGTAATTTTCTGCTATTTTGTACAAACAGTATTTAATTTTCTGTGTTAATACTGTAATCTGCAATTTGTTGCATTTAATTTTTATGAGTTCATTGGTAGCATTTTAGTTTTCTATGTAAAAGTTCATGTCAGCTACAAATACCTTAAATTTTCTTCTGCAAAGGGCAAGGCAATGATCCTGAGAATCTCCAGAACATTTTTGAATCTAGCAGTTAATTGAGAAGATTCTCACCCTAACTAACTATATATACTGATACCTGTGAACTAAGCAACTGCACTGAAGATGGTAATCTGTAATAGTCGTTTCATGCTTGGAGTGCCTGTCATTCTGGTCTTCTGAATA